>NC_142010.1:2127938-2221962 GCF_049901735.1 Notechis scutatus | reverse complement strand
CATCTAGTGATGGTGCTGTCTATCTCACATTTTTCTAGCTTACAAGAAGTAGGATGTGGTCTACATTGTTGAATACCTTGCTGAAATCTAAGTTTACTCTATCCACAGCATTTAACTGGTCTACAAACAGAAGTAGAAAAATGTTTGGACAGGAGAGCTATTAGTCTTTGCTGAATATTGAGAGGACTTTGAGATCATAACCTGCTTGAAATCACCCAAACAAAAATATTTTCATTATATTTGAGACAAGATTTTAAAAGTAACTTCTGAGTTCATGAACCCATCTTTGCACCGACTTCCACTTTTAAATGAATTCCTAATCCATAGTTTTCCATAATTTTCTTTCTGTTTAGAAAGCCCCTTTTTCTAGGTGTACCAAAAGTTGCCTCCCAGGATACACCAAGCTCACAAGGGAAAGAAAACCAATGTGCTGCTATGACTGCTCTCCATGCATGGAAGAAACAATCTCCACACAGGAAGGTAGGCGGCTCAAGGACAAAAATGGAGCAGCAGCCTTTTATTCTAGAGACACTTAGAGTAACCAAGATTTAATCTCCTATGCCAGTATGCTGCATCCATACTCAGGAAAAAGAAAAAAAAGACACAGCAATGTTTAGTGTTCAAAAAAAGTAGGATTTTACTATGGTGGATGTTTTCAGAAACTGCTGAAACAGTAACAAGTAATATTGAAAAAGATGGGAAAATGTTGAAAGATGACAGAATTTGAAACTGGTATACAAAGCAAAGTTTAACTATAAAGAGCCATGTATAAATAATTTTTGAAATGGGACATGGAGATGGAACAAATAAACAACTGGATGATAAAATGGATACAAAAATCAAACAAATAATTGCAATACAAAAATGAGAACAACTCTGGGGGGGAAATCCAGAAAATTCATTCCAAGTTTTAATATAAGGGGAAACGTGTTACAGACAGTATACAATTATATCAACAATTGATAAAACAGACAAATAATACAACAATAAATGTTGGAAATCCTATAACAAAGAAGGAATATTTTATCATGTATGGTAGTTATGCAAACAAACAAAAAAAAATCAGAGAATGAAATGCATCAGAATATTCAGAAAAAATACCCGAAACAAACATTCAATTGAAACCCCAAATCTTCTTTTGAGGTAAAACTCTATAAATCTGGTACAGAATTGGAATGACACATTTTGTCAGTGGAAAGTGGAATTAGAGAATTTGCGGCAATGCCAATATTTACAGACATCTAAAGTATCTATGATAGAACTAGCAAGAATGGCTACCATACCACACATGAGACAGAGAATTTAGAAATGTGGAATATGGTTTCCTGAAAGACAGTTCTGCACTTGGCAAATAAAGAGAGAAGGGATGGTGGCAATGTTTTTCTATAATCATTTTCTACTTTATTCATGCTTGGAAACTATATCTTTTTGTGTTATTCAATTGTCAATATCCAGTGTAAATCATTTTTCCTTTAAATTTCATGATTCTATTGATAGAAATATTTTTCTCTTTAAAAAAAGGCCGAAAAGAAGCAAAGAACGCCTTCACTGGTGCATATACACTCTGCCTCTGGTCAATTGGTCATGAGGTATAAAATGTCAGTGAATCACTAGATAAACAGCAATTCATGTTTTCCAGATGCAGCCCATTGTGAAAAGTGTCTAGATGAACAGTATTCCAACCAGAAGCGAGATCAGTTCTTACCATCCTGTGTCACTTGGTTTTGCCTTGTTCTGCTCAAAATTCAAAGTGGTGCCTTCAATTTAGCAGCCGTTCCCTACCACCTCTTGCCACAAGAACAGGAAAAACCACTACTGTCTTTCAATTTGGCCAACAGGGCTTTGAGAAGATGCAGCAAGAGAAGCCACTAAAACTTGGGAGTGTCTTTCCCCCCTCTATCATCCAGACAATGAAGGGCAGAAAGTCTAAAGCAGAGGCTGGGCTGGGCTTGTCATATGCCAGGATGCCTAGTAAAGGTTGATAGTCAGTGATGAGCTCAAACTGGTGTCCATAGAGGTATTCATGGAACCTTTTGACTGAGGCCACTGCAGCCAATGCCTCCTTTGTCTATTTGGCTGTAGTTGTGCTCCAACTTGGAGAGTGTCTTTGAAAAGTATGCAACAGGGGCTTCCTGGCCATTAGGCAACCTATGGCCTAGGACTGCCCCAATCCCATAAGGTGATGCATCGCAAATTAAGATAAGGGGAAGAGCATCACTGAACTCTATGAGTACCTTGGCTGAAGTGAGTAGGGATTTTATTGCAGTGAATGAGGCCTATTCCATGGCTCCCCACTTCCAATGTGTCTTAGAATCTAATAGCCTGTGCAAAGGTTCTGCTACAGTGGCCTTGTGGGGCAGGAAAGAGCTGTAGAAGTTAAGTAGTCCCAAAAAAGCTTGCAACTCAGTTTTGTTCTGAGGCACAGGGGCTTCCTGAATATCTCGTACTTTGGATTCCACAGGATGAATTCCCTTGCAGTCAATGTGATAATCTAGGAAATCTATCTTGGAAGCTGAGAAGATGCATTTGTTTCTGTTTAATTTTAGTCCAGCATTTTGAAAACACTGCCAAAACAATTACTACCCACCTGCCTTCAATCAAGGACCTCTATACTGCACAAGTCAAAAAGAGGGTTGTGAAAATATTTACAGACCCCTCACATCCCGGACATAAACTGTCTCAACTCCTTCCCTCAAAACGATGCTATAGAGCACTGCAAACCAGAACAACTAGACACAAGAACAGTTTTCCCCCGAAAGCCATCACTCTGCTAAACAAATAAGTGTGCACTACTATTACTGTTAATCTTCTCATCACTCCTTATCACCCATCCCCTCCCACTTGTGATTGTAGGGTTGTAGCTTTGTCGCTTCTATCTTTACGATTTATATTGACTGTTTCCTAGTATGATTTGATTGTTGATTGTACCCTATGACTATCATTAAGTGTTGTACATTATGGTTCTTGATTCTTAACAAATGTATTTTTTCTTCATGTATACGAGAGTGTTGTGACTCTGAGGGTTGAGCCTGCTCTGTTAGAAGACACAGACTCGAGTAATGAGGAAGAGGAGGATTTGGCCTTGAGTTTTGAGCCTGCCTTGCTGGAAGTTTCGGAATCATCTCCATCCCCGGGACCTTCCTCCCTGGTTGTGCCTCAGGTGTCGGCAGATAATCAGGAGAGCGTGCCGGAGTCCTTGGCTGAGAATCAAACCGAGGAATGCTGGTTTGATGCAAGGCAAAGATGCAGGCAGAAGCGTGAAATACAACGTAAAAGGAAAGGTCAAATCAGGAACTGATTTGAGAGACAGACACGTCTCTCAGGACATAAAAGAGGGCTGTTAGCTCTGAATCCGTGTTCGGGACAATTTGTTCATTTGAAAAAGCAGCTTGGATAAATCCTCTGTGCGGTGTCTGCCTTTTGATTTATGGCCTTGTTTGTTATTGGACTTGGCAGGCAGCTTCTGGAAGACTGCCAAGGAACTTCTTCAGTCAAAGGAATTTAACTCTGTCGTTCCTGGTTCTGTCTGTTTATTTATATTCCTTTGGAGGCTTGGACTCTCACCTCGTGGTCACAGGTGAGACAGAACAGGAGAGTATTTACACCAAGATAAATTCCTTGTGTGTCCAATCACACTTGGCCAATAAAGTATTCTATTCTATTCTATTCTATTCTATTCTATTCTATTCTGTTCTGTTCTGTTCTGTTCTTTTCTGTTCTGTTCTGTTCTGTTCTTGTGGGCTGTCAGCAGCAATGAGGATGTCATCAAAGTACAGGATGACACCTTTGATATTGTATAGTAAGCATTCCATGATTGATTGAAATATGCTAGAGGCAATGCTGACACCAAATTGTAAACGCTTACATTTGAAAGTTCCTCTATGAGTGATGATTGTTTGCCTCTGCTGTCTCATTGTCCACTGGGAATTGCTGGTATACTTGAGTCATGTCCAGCTTGGTCAAAATGGAGCTTTTACCCAGGGAATGGAGGAGGTGCTGTATGATTGGCACAGGATAAGCGTTTGATTGGCGCCCCTTGTTAATCGTGGACTTGTAGTCAGAACAAATTCTTATGGAGCCATCTTGTTTCAGAGGTATTACAATGGGGGTTTCCCATTTAGCAAAGTCACTTGGCTCCAAAACCCCTTGAGAAATCAATTTGTCAAGTTGGGCATCCACTTTAGAATGCAATGCCAATGGCACTCTGCGTGGTTTGAGGTGTATAGGAGCTATATTTGGGTCCAAGTTAAGGGAAACGGGAGTGCCATTGCAACAGCCCAGTTTGTCATTGAAAACTTCTGAATAATCAGCAAGAAGTTGCTGTAGGTTGCGGGGTGTGTGTGTATTCCAGTCACTTGTAGACCTAGTGAGTGGAACCAGTCCAAACCTAATAAACTTGGCAGGCTCCCAGTTACAATAATTGGTGGCAGGTTACCCTGAAAGTTGTTGTACTGAATATGGAACTTGCCTGTTCCAAGGACTGGAATGGGTTGTCCCTGGTAGTCCCTCAGGGTCAGACTGCAGAGGCTCAGCAGTTTCCTTTTGAAGTCTGGTAGCAGATTCTTCAGTTTCTTCCAGGAGATGAGGGATAGAGGTGATCCAGGGTCTACCTCCATCTGACAGGGGCTGCCTTCTAGGAGAAGATCAACATTGATTTTATTAACATTAAAACAATAAGGCAGTGACTCAGCTCTTGGGAATGCTTTGTTGATGGCATAGCATTCCTCTTTGGGTTTGAAATTTTTTGGCTGGTTCAGATGTTGAGATGGCAGGCTTGTGTTTCTTGGCGCCTGACATATTCTAGCTAGGTGGCCTTTCTTCTGGCACTTTAGGCAGACTGCATTTCTAAAACAGAAAGTGGCTCTCAGATGGTTTCCCCCACAGCTAAGGCAAATCAGCTGTGGTGTCAGTTGTCTTCTGTCAGTGGGACGACTTCTTCTCTGCGTGGGCTGAGGTGTTCTTTTTTTTGTAAATTTTATTTGAGTTTTCACAAAGAGAAAAAAATACAAATAAAACATCTTTTTTTAAAGCAGCATAATCCTGGGTTACATTTCTTCGTACAGACACAAATTCAGGTTCATGCTCATTTTTATATTCTATTCCATATCTTATTACTATTTTACATTTTCTGCATAGCTTCTCCCCTCTTTTAATTTTCTCAATTTTATTTTAATTATCTCATCTCAATTCAAATCATTGTATTTATATTTTTTGTCTGTCCTGTTTCAATTATCTATTATCTTTTCTCATTAAACAAAATTTCTCTTGTAGTTACCGATTAGAGTATGACGCCTTTATATCTTTTCCCTAAAGTTGTAACATTCAATATAATATATAACTTCCATTTGGATTCTGCTTGGTACATTCTTAAAATACACACTGTCTTCTTAAAAAAAGATATTTTTTTTATAAATGTATATAATTAAAACAAAATTCCATTCCAAGTCAATTCTATCATTAATATTTATATTCATAAAAGTCTTAACATCTTTAACATTACTTTTCAATTAAATATCATACTTCTATGGGAACAATTATAAGCTTTCCATAGTTAATCCCCCCCTTCACTTATATTTTATAAAACATTAATTAAAATGTTCCCATTCCTTCCTAATTCAATTTTCTCATTTATTTTATTTCACTTATTTTATTCACAAACATTTCACTAAATTACACTAACTATTTTATCATTCATTTTAATCATACGTTGTTTCCAATTTTCTAAGGTTATTTCTATTACTAATATAACAATACAATCTTATGTACCTTTACAGAATCCCTTTTTCAGTTAGATTTTCACCCATTATCTCTAAATAGGTCCTGTTTCTCTATATCTTGCTCCGGTCCTTTGTAACTTCTTTTCCTTTCCTTCTTCCCTCTCTTCTTCTCTCTCCCCTTTCCCCCCCTTGTCCATCTACCTCTATTTCTCTCTTCTGTATTCCCCTTTTCTGTTGCTTTCCAGTATTATACTTGTTTTTCAAATTATTTTTCTTTTCTTTGGTTGTTTTTTTAAGTCTTAAATTCTCCATTCTCTTTCCCCCCCTTTCCTTTTTCTTCCGCACATAAAATTACTTGTTCATTAAAGATGGCTTCTTCTTTGTCCCAGTCTTCTTGTTTTGTAGTCTTTTCTTGTTGTTTCTCATAGTTCCAAATCTCCATTTCTAAGAATTGAAAAATGAAGCCAAAACAACCCCTCCCTTCTTGTGCATCTTCTTTGTACTTTTTAAGTTCCATTTTCAATTCATCCAGAAGTGGTGCCATTATATAAATTTTGAAACAACCACCTGTTTAATTTTAGTCATTCAAATATAATAACCAAAAATCCAAAGATCACCAAATAATCCAAATACACGCAAGCTGTTTCTTTTTTTCTTTTTTCTTTTCATTTTCTCTTCCTGGGGTTACTATTTAGTTGCAAAGTTTCAGTTAAAATGTATCTTTTAGAAGTCTTGTTGAAGTTTTACTGTAGATTCTTTTTAATTCCAGGCAGTCTCCTCCCTCTTTCAGATCCTGCCCTTATTCTTTTTCTCTCCCTTCCTGCTTATGAAAAAGAAAGTTTTTAATGTCCAGAAATCTTTATTATCCCTTTGGCATTTTGTTTTATTTTCAGCTTAATTGCCTATTGATGTCAAAGCGGATTTTTATGATTTCTTATTTAAGTTTCTTAGTTGTCAGTATAGGGAAGGAGAGAGAAGGGGAAAAAAAGCCAAACCTTTCCCTTTTCACTTTCCTTCGCTGCTTCTGACTCTTCTTTGGGAGCGATGTTATTTTTTGTAAGTTTAAATTCCAGGGTAGCTTGGTTGTTGTTTTTACAATTTAACCCGGTCAACCAAAACTTTCACTTCTTATCTTCCTCCTGCACATTCTTTTCCGGTTGAGTTCTTCTTTGTGGTGGCCATTTCTGACCACCGCTGCAACCGCCTTCGGGAAAGGGAGTAATGGCCAGCTGAGGAGGAGAGATGCGGCTCTCCTTGACCCTGCTGGCAGTCTCCCCCCTCTTCACCATCTCTACGGGGTGGCTTAGCCCCCAAACCAGCCGGTTTGGGGCGCTCCAGCGATGAGCCCAGACAGAAACCGCGCACGATCACGGATTTCTGTCTGTCGCCTAAGCCCTTCAAACCGGAAGTGGCTGAGGTGTTCTGAGGTGATTTATTGCTTCTTCCACTTCAAAGTCTTCATCTTCAAAATAGGTGTCTTCGTAGTGGACAGCAGAGCTGGACTTTCCCCCAGGAAGGCTGCTTGATTTCTGTATTTTGGCTGTGGATAGATTTGACAGGCTTGTGCCTCTTCGATCGCCTGTTTCAAGTTGAGGTCAGCTTTTGCCAGCAGCCGTTGTAGCCGAAGGTCTCTCACCCTGCAGACAAACTGGTCCAGCAGCACATCATCTAGCTGGTCTCAGAACCCGCATTGGAGGGTGGCCGAACAAAGAGCTGCCATGTATTCACCCACGGACTCACCCTCCACTTGGCTTCTTCACCTGAAGGCATGGCAGCGGGCAATGCGTTATGGTTTCAGGGCATAATGGTTACTGAGCACCTCCTACAGCTCTTCCCAGGTGACAGCCTTGACCGTCTGAGAAGCCAGCAAGGTGGTGGCAGTGTCAAAAATGGTGGCCCTGCAGAAACTCAGGAAATAGGCTTTTTTTCCTGTTTGGAGGAATGTCAGATAGGTTCGCGTCGTCCATAACGCATTCGAACCTGTTGATATATGATGTCCACATCTTGGTGGTCGGCTGAAAGGGCGGGAAGTTCGGTGGTGCCGCCATTTTTCCGCTTGTTAGTGACAGCTCTAGTGACAGTTCTTTTTGTAGTGACTTCAGCCATGTGGTCCTCTCTCTCTCTCTGCCTCAGGATTTCCTCAGTTCATCAGCGATCCCATCCTCATTGCCAGTTTTGTGTTTGGCGCGCTGGGAAGAAGAAGCGGAGGCTAACAGGCTTTCTTGTTAATTTGTATCTTAGCCGTGGCTAGCCGTGAGCTTGTGGCAGCAGCTGAGAGAATTATATGGAGCTGTCAAATGGCTCAGCCAATTAGAGGCTTCTCTCCAGCTCCCGCTTAAACAGCAGACCAGAGTGAGGACTTGCTGGTCGCAACAATTAGTACCACTGTATACAACTTAGTAAGACAACACCTAGAATACTGTATTCAGTTTTGGCCACCCCATTGCAAAAAAGATATTGAGACTTTGGACAAAGTGTAGAGAAAAGCAACTAAGATGATGAAAGGCCTGGGGACTAAGACATATAAAGAATAGTTGCAGGATTTGGGTAGGGCTAATCTACAGAAAAGAAGGACTAAGGCTGTCATGGTAACAATGTTCCAGTATTTGAGGGGCTGCCACAAAGAAGAGATGGTCGACTTATTCTCCAAAGCACCAGAGGGACAGGACAAGAAACAATAGATGGAAACTAATTAAGCAGAGAAGCAACCTAGAATTAAGGAGAAACTTCCTAACAGTGAGGACAATTAACCAGAGGAACAGCCTGCCTTCAGACATGGGTGCTTCATCCCTAGAGGTTTTAAAGAAAATACTGGACAGCCACCTGTCTGAAATGGTATAGGGTCTCCCCTTTGAGCAGGGGATTGGACTGAAAGATCTCCAAGGTCCCTTTCAGCTCTATTCTGAACTTGTAGTTTGAACAAGCACTGAGTCAGATCCAATAGAAGAAATATCTGCAGTTCAGGGTTGAACTGTACAGCCCTTGGTGTACTTTGATATGGTTGCTTCCTTGCAGACATTTCACTACCGGACTAGACAATATCATTTATGCTACCATCAGGAACATGATCCTATCATCATTGCACTGATAATGTTTTCAAGCTGGGGAATAAAATATCTGTAAGCAACTATGCTGATAGAGCATCAAGGATTGTACTGAGGTAAAGCCCTCAGGGAACAAGCATCATTGGATTAGCCAAAATGCTTCCCATCCTAACCTAGAACAATGCTGGCATTTCCACAGTTAGCAATCCAGGAGATATCTAGGAGAAATAATAGCATTTCCTTCAACCAGTTTATTCATTAGCACAGAGCCTCCATCAAAGCGAGAAGACTGATACAAATACAGGTGGATACCTAGGAATGGATGAATAATAATATCCACAAACAGGCACATCTGGTTACCTGGTTAAAGGAAGTTGGCCATACGATGACACTCTCATCGATAGAGAAGTTGATATCTGAAGAGACTCCTTCTTTGTCAATATTCCCTATTTTCACCCCAGCAGAAGACTTGTTGGGAAATACTGCCCAGTTCATAATATCGAAATCAGCAACAGGAATTCCAGCCTCATCCAAATAAGCATCATCCACAGAAAGATTGTAAATCTGGAACTTTCTTAGAAAAGGATGGAGCTGAAAAGACATGGAGAATCACACTTTCCACGGAAACATTCTCTTTTGAGCCCTAAGTCAGAAGTGGTATATTCAGCTCAGTGCCCCTGTCTGTCTGTGACAGGAAGGTTATTCTCTTTCTCACTCCTTTCTTCCCTCCTTCTCTAAATCTCCTGTTCCGTCTCCCACTCTCTCTCCCACTCTTTCTGTCTTTTTCTGTCCCATACATAAATACATACGTATGCATAAACCTTTTCTGTTCAATAATTTTCACCTGCTCTGTTTTATGAAAAATTTTAATCATCACCTTTTAATGACCCCTTGCGGAGTGGAGTCTGGGCAATTGAATGGAGCTGAATGTTTACTGGCCAGACGCCCTTCCTGTCACCAAAGCAGAGTTATATTCAGCACATATATTCTCATCCTGCCCAAAGACAGAAATGTCTGCCTCTACCTGGGATCAAACTCACAGCCTCCTGATTGTGAGGCTCCAACTCTAGACCACTGCACCACTCGTTTTATGAAATTTTAATCTCAGGTCAGAAACATGTTTTAACTCCAACAATCTCACCATCTTTCTAGGGTTGTTTCCCCACCTCTTGTGTTGAACTCCCATCCTTTTTAGAAGGGAATCAAAGGTCAGTTTTGCTAATTGGCCTATATCCTTGAAGTGAGGCACTCCTCACTGGAGGCTGTTGTTGGGCTAAGAAGATCTCTCATCCCAGTGCTGTCCATCTCCGTGTTTCTTGTTTTTTAAAATAGTTTTTAAATTGTTTTTCTATTTATATTTTTACTGTTTGTAAGCCACCCAGAGTTGCCTTATCGCTAAGATGGATGGCCTATAAATATAATCAATAAATAATAAATAATATTTTATGGCCTTTTGGAGTTCTGCTATCTTCTGTAGTATTTTATGTAACCAACATGTGGTGGTGGGTAATGAAAAGGTTGGGGAAGTGGCATGGCTCCAGATTCTAAGGTTTACTTTTCAAAGGAGAAAGAAGGATAAAAAAGGATCTTGGGAGACTGAAAATGCAGAAGAAAATTGCCAAGTTATGTGACCAAGAAGCGGTAGCGAGAAGCAAGTCAACTGATCTGCTTGATTTTTAAAGAGAAGAAAGACTTGACCATTCCTTGCATGGCAGGACGGGAACTCCATCAGACCAACGTTGAAGTTTAAGACTTTAAAACTTTTATGATGGTTACTGTTGCACCTGGTATTTATTTCACAAATACAGGTAGTCCTCAACTTACAGCCACAACTGAGCCCAAAATTTAGGTTGTTAGGTGAGAATTTGTTAAGTGAATTTTGTCCCATTTTATGAGATTTCTTGCCACAGTTATTAGGTGAATCACTAAAATTTATAAGTTAGTAAGCTGTTTATTTATTAACTGAATGTGGCTACTCCACTGACTTTTATTTTATTTGATTGTAATATAAAATACAAAAATGTGAAAGCAAATAGGAGGACACAGTAGGGAGGAGAAGGGTTTTTTTCTATTTCAAGCACAAAGTCCAGAAGAGGTCTCCCTGTAGCAAAAAAAACATACTTATATTCTTTTCTCTGCCAACTTCATCAACTTTGGTGGCCATTCATGTCCAGATTCCCTTTCAATTCTTAAATGTTGCATTAAAGGTAAGCAGAGACAATGGGGGATAACCCAACAATAATTGCCAGTTTCTAATATTTGTTCTGACCAGATTTAGAGATTTAGAGAAAGAGAAACAGAGTTGTTGTGTTATTGAATCTCTGGAGATTGTATTGCTCTGTGTGTGTGTGTGTGTGTGTGTGAGAGAGAGAGAGAGAGAGAGACAGACAGACAGACACACAGACAGACACACAGACAGACACACAGACAGACAACAAAAAGTGGAAAGAGAGTGGGAGAGACAGTGGGAATGGGAAAGAAAGGGAGAGAGGAATTAGAGAGAGAGAAAAATTAACATTCCTATCATATTTTCAGACAGAAGCACTGGGACAAAGTAGCCCTGTTTAGACTTAGGGTTGAAACGAGAACGTATATATTGCAAGTGTGATTCTCCCTATCTTTTTAGCTCCATCCTTTTCTAAGAAATTTCCAGATTTACAATCTTTCTGGGAAAGAGGTTTATTTGAATGAGAATGGAATTCCTACTGCCCATTTTGAAATCATGGACTGGAAAAATTTCCCAACAAGACTGTTGCTGGGGTTATAATTGGGAAGATTGGAAAAGAAGAAGTCTCATCAGATATCAAGATCTTTGTCCATGAGAGTGCCATCATATGGCCAATGTCTTTTAATCAGGTAACCAAATCTGCCTCTTTGTGGGTTTTATTATTTATCTATTCCTACGTATTCATGTGATTTTGAGGTTTTCAGTCTTTTCACTATGATGGAGGACCTGCCCAGGTAAAAGGACAGTTGAAGGAGACATTACTATTTCTCCTGGACCTCTCAAAAGATCTATTGCTTACAGTGGGAATACCAGCATTGTTCTGGGGTAGGATGCAACACAGGTTGTTGGCTAGTCCAAAGCTGCTTGTAGCATGTAAGGAAGCTAATGAGGCTCACAAATGAAGGACCAATATTTGACTCAGAGAGATTTATTTATTTATTAGATTTGTCAATCGCTTACAAGATAATAGGTATAAATATAAACATGAGTAAGAATATAGGAAATAGGTATGAATAAATGGGGACAATAGGATAGGGACTGTAGGAACCATGGGGCATTTATGCACAGCCCTTACAGACCTCTTAGGAATGGGGTGAGGTCAATAGTGTTTAGATTGAGGTTAAAGGAGTGGCGGTTTGAGGATTAAACAACAGAGTCAGGCAGTGCATTTCAGGCATTGACCACTCTGTTGCTGAAGTCGTACTTTCTGCAATCGAGTTTGAAGTGGTTTACATTGAGTTTGTATCTGTTGTGTGTTCTTGTATTACTATAGGGCATCTTACTCAGTGGAGTCCTTAGTGCTCTCTGAGCTTGGTTGTTGTTTGTGGGTATTCCATTGAATACTTATCCAACTAAGTAACATCATCAATGCCTTTATATGCACTGATAATGGTTTCTAGTCAAATAATGAAATATTTGCAAGCAGACAACCAAACTCAGACAGAATCAAGGTGTTTACAGTTCAAACTTGAGTTACAGAGTTTCTCTTCTATTGAACCTTATTCAGTGTTTGTTCACAACTAAAGTTTTCTTTGAGACTCTATTGACAGTAAATACAAGTTGTAAGAAGGCAGATGACATGTTTTGATAGATTGTGTTCTAGCAATTGCTAAGATAAGTGTGAGAAACCCTGTGCTTTCCCTGCTTTGGACCACACTTTGCAGCTTTATGTCATTGACCATTTGGCTGAATCTGATGGGATCTGAAGTCCAAATGCAGAAAAATCCCAGAAGGATAATGATGTCTGGACTGGAGAATCATCAGCCTTTTCTGAACATTAAGGGGACTCTGAGACTATAGTCTGCTGAAATGAAACTGCGAGTGGAGACTTTTCACTAAAACAAAAATATTTTCATTGCAATTGGAAACAGACCTTGAAAGTATCTTCTTGAATTTATGAACCCACTTGGGTGCTCCTTTCTGTTTTTAGAAGTAATCCCCTCATTCATATATTTCTCTGGCTTTCTTTCTGTTTAGAAGGCCCCCTTTTCTAGGTGTACTGAAAGTTGCCTCCCAGGATATACGAAGCTCTTGAGAGAAGGAGAACCAGTTTGTTGCTATGACTGTTCTCCATGCATGGAAGGAACCATCTCTGTGCAGAAATGTAGGAAGTTCAAGAACAAAGAAGGAGCACCAGTCTTTTATTTTAAGGGCAATGTCAGGATTCCGGCAGTTACCCCAATTAAATCATGAGTCTCAAGCCAAACTTCCAAAACTTCAAAAGGATTTATATTAGCAATAACATAGCACTTAGACTTATGTACTGCTTCATAGTGATTTAAAAGTTTTCTAAACAGTTTACAGAGTCAGCATATTTCCCCCAACAATCGGGGTCTTCATTTTACCAGCCTCTAAAAGATGGAAGGCTGATTCAACCTTGAGCTGATCAGAATAGAACTGCAGGCTGTGGGCAGAGTTAGCTTTGAATTCTGCATTGTATCACCATGGCTCTGGTATTAATAAAATTTGATCTCATATGCCGATATGCTACATCCAGACTCAGGAAGCAGTCTAAAAACACTTCATTGAAGGTAGAATTCACCATAGTGGATTTTTCACAAGTTGCTAAAACAATAACAAGCAATTTGAAAAAAAAGAGAGAGAGAGATCTTGAGAATAATGAAAGCATTTGAAACATCGATAGAAACAAGATTTATGACTAAAAACCATATATAATATTTTTTTGAAATGCAACAGGGAGATGTGTGGCTATTCTGTCTCAGTATTTTTCCATAAGAGAAATCCTGCTCAGCACGTATACCTCTCAGAGCAAAGTTCACTAAACTGACAGGAAAATAACTGACAGGAAGAAGCTAAGTTGATAAGAACTTCACAAAAGCCTGTGAAAGGATGTGTATTCGATAGCAGTCACTATGTATCATCACAGAAGCTTGTGTCAGATAAAAATACAGGAAAAAACATGCTTATCAATAACAGCCAAGAAGTTCGTTATTTGTATCACTTGTAGCCTGGTCTAAAAGATAAAGTTTGTAACTTCTTTGTCTTTCTGTAAACCCCCCTCACCCCCCTCTTTTCAGCATAATAAAAGAGCACAGCGTAGAGCAAGCCGAGAGCCTGAACATTCCATCTGTCTTAGGCTCAAATGAGGTAATTCCATCTGCCTCAAGCAATGCGCTGTCTCACCTAAAGAAATCTTCGTCTTGTGTTCTTTTTCTTTTAGCTTTGCAATCACTCTTGCGAGAGTTCCTCAATCACCCTGGCTAGGGTTACGCTGCTTAAACTCACCCTGGATAGGGTCCTGCTTTTGCCAAACTTCGCCCTTGCGAGGGCTTCTCTATATCTCACCCTTGCGAGGGTCACGTTCTGAGAGGAATTCAGCAATCAACCTGAAGATCTAAACAACAGACCGGTCGCTCAACGCGACAGATGGGGCTCGTCCGGGATTCCTTGATTTGTCTGGGATCTCTTGATCTTCAGGTTCCAAGGTGTGACTTCTGGCTAGAGGTGCATCTCCTTCACTCCCATTGCTACGCACCTGGCATAGGTTTCGTGCAGAATCGTAAGTAATGGGCTCCTCACTTTCTCAAGTTTCGTCAGGGCACAGGGACGAACTTTATAGTCTAGTGAAGAAGGCTAATTCCTTTCAGAAAATTAATGGTACAACTGTGTACCCAATTTCGAAGAAATATTTAAATAAATTTATAATTTATATTGAGGCGCACTGTCCAGCCTATCCATCTGCTGGAACTCTTAGCCATTCTTCATGGGAAAAATTAGGAAAATATTTACATGAAATTCCCAGAGCTCCCATGGATATACTTATCTCTTGGAGAGCAATAATGGCTGCTATAACAATTGTTTATCCATCTTCTAGTCTTCCTGAAAAATCTTTTTCTCTTGTTTCCTCTGATTCCCCTTCTTCTAATTTAAAAAACTTCCAAGCCTCTTGCAGCTCATTTTGATACAAATTCTTCCTCACCTCCTTATCCTGACATTTCTTCCCCTCCTCCCCCTCCTTCCTACAACCCACCTCACATTCCTGATGTTAACCCTATCAACTTCACTGATTCTCCTGCCTCCTTGCCTGTTCGTAATACCTTTCAGAAGGCACTGATTAAAGGATTCTTTTTTCTGACATCTTCTCAACTTGCTGCTTGGCACAATGACAATCGCTTAGCAGTTCAATCTGTTGCAACAGCTGGCATTCTTCAAACTGTTACCCTAGACCATCTTCTTTGTCAGGGAGCCATCCCGTACTCCACAGGATGAGATTCAGATGGGGAAAGGGGGTTATCCCATCATGAGAAAGGTCCTTCTCAACCTTCTTTGTCTTTTAACAAAATTCTTCAAGGACCCCACAGATTTTTCATTCTTATTCTCAGTGTGTTCCATCTTAGAACAAATCATTTAACTGTCTTTTATAACTTCTCTGTTGTGTCTGTTCAACCTGTGGGGCCGTGATCTTATGTCTCAACTTAACACAAAACTCATTATTGATTAATGGAATCTTTTGCTAAAACTCTACTATGTGTCAATACTATGTAAATAATGTCTTGCTACTCTATTGTTCTGCTTTTCCACAATTTCTGATGTACTTGAGAAGACAAGAGTGGGAAGCTAAGATTGTTTATTGCATGTAGATTTGATGATAAAGATGAAGGAAGGAAATGGAAATAGGAAGGAGAGAGATGGTTTGTGGATGTGTTGTTTGGAGGAAGGAAAGAGGCTTTGACAAATTGAGAAGGATGTGTATGTCTGTGAATGCAATGAGGGAATTCTGGGTGTTTGTTTGAAAGTAAACAAGAAAGTAGCAAAGAAAAAAGAAATGAGAGGGCGACCCCTAGTGGGCTGCTCTTTTCAGAGAACATAGATTGATTCCACCAAAAAATATCAGAGAAAGGGAGGGGCAATACTAGCCCATCACTTTTCTGAGTAAAACTCTTTGTCTTCTCAACCCACCTTGGTTCAAAAAAATATTGGAGCATGTACATGGTATGAAAATGCTCAATGGCATAAACGTTTAACTACTTCACAATCATCAGCACAACAAGCTGAATTAGCTGCTTTTCTATTGGCGTTGTTTCTTTTTTCACAACAATCTTTAAATGTAATATCTGATAGTATGTATGTTACTCAGATGGTTGCTCATATTTTTGATGCATATATTTCTCCTGTTACTCCTCCCTCTCTAATGAAACTTTTTTTACAGCTTCAGACACTGTTGAAAAAGCGAGGGAAACCTTTATTTGTAGCTCATATCAGAAGTCATCAGCAATTGCCTGGATTCCTAGCAGAAGGCAATCATATGGCAGATGAGGCTTGTAAAATTATGGCCTCCTCTCCCCTTCTCCAACAGCCTTCACCTGGGGAGAGTCATGATTATTTTCATCAAAACAGGAAAGCCCTAGTGAGACAATTTGGAATTACATATCAAGAAGCCACAGCAATAATTCAGCAATGTCCAACATGTAGCTTGCAGGCCAAAGGTATCCCTGAAGGCGTTAATCCTAGGGGTACTCAAGCCTGTGATACATGGCAAATGGATGTAACTCATTATCCTCCCTTTGCTCCCTGGAAATACATTCATGTATCAGTAGATACTTATTCAGGGTTTATTATAGCAACATTGCAAAGAGGAGAGGCTACAAAAATGTTATTAATCACTGTATTCGGTCATTCGTAACGTTGGGATGTCCAAAAATTCTCAAAACAGATAATGGTCCTGCTTATGTCAGTTCTCCCTTTGCTGAGTTTTGTCATAAGTGGGCCATTACACATAAGTTTGGCTTACCCTTCAACAGCCAAGGTCAAGCGATTGTAGAGAGATCGCATTTAACTTTGAAACAAGCCCTTGATAGGCACTTGGGGAAAAAAGGCTCAGGCCCCCCAAACCTCCCAACGTTGCAAAATATCTTAAATGTTTGTCTGTACACTCTTAACTTTCTCAATCTTACTGGCTCTCCTCCCTCCACAGCGGCTTCTCGCCACTTCACTAAGCCAGTAGTTCCCTCTTCCCGTCCTCTTGTTTATTTCAGACAGCTTCCAGATCCTGCGTGGAAAGGTCCTGCACAGCTCATCACCTGGGGAAAAGGTTACGCAGCTGTCCAACTTCCTGATCGAGTGCTTTGGGTTCCTGCTCGCTGTGTCAGACCTTACCATGGCAAACCTGACTCTAACTCTAATCTTTCTTCTGATATCAATACTTCCTGTCTTTTCTCAATTTAAGGCATCTCCTGATGCTATTTTTGCTTTCCTTACTGATACTGTTTGTTAGGTATAACATTGATACCAAATATGGTTTGGGTGAATAAATATATAAAACTTAGATATCATGGTTTAAGTGCTTATCACTTTAAGCACAATGCTGCAGGCAATTAGCCGATTAAGGGTGCGGTTAGAAGTTACAATATAAGGAAGCATTAGAAGCTGGAAAGCTAACTGTGTCTTACTGCGACTAACTGTGTCTTACTCCGACTAATTGTGAGTGCCTGTGACTGAACTGTTCTTGTTTGCTACTGTTTGCTGATTTACTGCGTAATTCTACTGTTCTACTGTTTGAACTTCTTGCTGAATATCCAGCGTTTGTTCCTCTGGAGAGAGGCACCAGAGGAGGAGAAGATATCTTTATCGGCTGATAAAGATATTCCAAGGACTCTTAACTTGGACTATACTAGTGAGTCTTACTGGATGGAAATACTGTGAATGACTTAATGGACTGAATGACAATGCTTTAAACTCTAAATGGATTAAAAACTATTTAAACTACAAACAGTGTTTGTGTTCAGTGTGTGTATACTCTGGGGCCCTTCCACTCTCGTTTGGCTGCCTGGCTTGACTACTGCTGCAATACTCTGCTAGGGGTTAATCCCCAAACTCTAACATTGGTTATGGGCCCAGCAGCATAGTCTAACTAACCAGGATATAGCAGAGAGAGTTGGTGTGAGTTGCACATTACTGTAAAAACAAACTGTTTTAATTAGTTTAAAATAGTCAAAATATCTGAAGAGTAATGGCACAAGTAAATTTGTCACAACTGTCCATGATATCCAGGCTGGATGGAACAAACTATTTTTCATGGTCAATGAAATGTAGTTTAATTCTACGCAGAGAAGGTTTGTGGGACATTATAGCAAACCCACCAGATGTTAGTAGCTGGGATCCTGCTGATGATGATGATAACGAAAAGTTACAAGACTTTAAACTAAAGAATGAGCAGGCTTTATGCATCATAGGACTGACTCTCTGTGATCAGCAGCTTGTCCATATTCGTGGAGAAGAAAATGCTGCAAACTGCTGGGAGAACCTCAGGAAGATTTATGTTCGGGACAGTGTAGGAGCACATATAAATCTTACACGGAAGCTTTTTCGAATGCATCTTCAGAGGAATGGAGATATGTTAGTTCATTTAAACTGTATGAAGAGCATTTTTCAAGATTTGCAAGAAAAAGAGCTTATATTTAATGAACTGCAACAAGGCTACATAATATTATCTTCATTAGATCAAAGCTATGATGACTATGTGACTTCGTTAGAGGTATTGCCAAAAGAAAGCCTCTCATTAACCGAGATTACAGGCAGGCTACTAGAAGAAGCCAGAAGAAGGCGTGAGCGTGACGAGCTGAGAGAAGATAAGAAAGAAGAGAAATTATCTTCAAAGCTTGAAAGAAACCAGCAAAGCAAATTACAGCATCCGGAAGAAGAGAATTTATCTTCGACGGCATACACAATTAAAAAGTGTTTTAATTGTGGAGGCAGAGGACATTTGGCAAGATTTTGCAAAAAGAGAAAAAGCCAGAATATAAAAAAAGCCAAAGAAAGCATTTGAACTAGCCACGTTTAGCAACTCTGATGTGAAGAATGATATATGGGTGGTTGACAGTGGCGCATCCCACTGCATCACAAGAGATAAGACAAAATTTATAAAAATGTCTAAAAGCTCTCAACATATATCTCTTGCTAACGGCTGGAATCTTAAAGCGAAAGGAGAAGGTCTTGCACATTGTCCGTGCATAAACCAGGATATAAAAATGTTGTATGTACCGCAACTAAAGTTTAATTTGCTTTCAGTAAGGGTATTAGATAAATTAGGTTATGTAATTACTTTTAAAGATAATAATTGCATAATTGAAAAAGATAACAAAAGGGTAACTGCAGCTTTAAATGGAACATTATATGTCTTAGACAATAGTAAGAAATGGGAGGCACAAACTGTATTTAATAATATAAAACCTCATAATGAATGTATCCATTTATTGCATAGGCGTTTGGGGCATGTAAATTTTAAAATGCTAAAACGTACAGTTGAGTTATCTGAAGGAATAAGGTTAAAACCTTGTGATAAATATTTGCGTTGTAATGTTTGCTGTGAAGATAAGAGCAAAGTATTGCCTGCAAATAGGCTAAATGGTTTCAAAACAAAAGAACCTTTAGAAGTGGTATTTGCAGACATCATAGGTCCAAAGAAACCCAGTATGGGGGGGTGCTAGATATATACTGAGCATTATGGACCATTATTCTAGATATGGGTTTTGCTATTTAATGAAAAGCAAAACTGAAACATATCAACATTTTTTCAATTGGCTTAAGTTTGCTGAAAGAAAGTCTAAACGACAACTGATAACCCTGGTGACAGATAATGGCACGGAATTTATTAATAACAAATTCCAGAACAGACTTAAGGTAGCTGGAATAGAGCATAAGAAGTCTGCTCCATACAGGCCAGAACATAACGCTTTTATTGAAAGAAGAGGCCAAACACTACAGGCAATGGTTAGAGCAATGTTAAATGATTCTGGGTTACCTGATTCTTTGTGGGGGGAGGCTACAATGTGTGCTAATAACATATTGAACAACGTTGTTAATATAACAACAGGTGAAATACCATTCACCAGGTGGCATGGCAGGAAACCTGACCTAAGTTACCTGCACACATTTGGTGCACCAGCATGGGTGCATATTCCTGCACAACTCAGAAAAAAAGGGCAACATAGAGCTAAACGATTTTTCTTCGTTGGTTATCAGGCAAACCATAGGGCATATAGATTTTGGGAGAAAGGCACATCTAAAGTGTTATGTAGTGCTAGTGCCCAATTTCTAGAACATGAAGGATGGGAGAAATTAGAACAGGATGCCAATAAAGATGTAATTATTGAATCCTATAGAAATCCCATTAGTTATCCCTGTAACTTTAAAAATAAAGTAAAGAGACAAATACAGGATGAAATAGTGCCCATAAAGGAAGAAACAGATTCAATAGCTGAACAGGATGAGAAAGATGAACAGGTAGTAGTTCAAGAAAGTCCTCCTGAAAGCCCTGTAATTCCCAGAAGAACTACACATGTATCTAGACCGCCTGATAGGTACCAGGCTAACACAGTGTGCCAGATTAATCAAGTTCCTAATTCTGTTGAAGAAATTAAAAAGTATCCTACTAAGGAAAAAGAAAGATGGTATGCAGCAATGAATAAGGAACTGAATTCATTAAGTGATATGAAGGTGTATGAAAATGCCAAATTACCTGTAGGTAAGAAATCCATTGGCTGCAAATGGATATTTAAGGTAAAAACAGATAAGGATGGTAATTTAATACATAAGGCAAGGTTAGTAGCCCAAGGTTTTAGGCAGAATGCCAATGACTACGATGAGGTGTTTGCACCTAGTCTTAAGGCAGCAACCTGACCTTGAGGGCAGCTTTAGTGTGGGCAGCTAGTAAAAACTATATAGTTAACCATCTAGATGTGGAAACTGCTTACTTGCACGCCCCATTAAAACATACTATTTATATGAAAAAACCTGTTGGCATTAAAAGTGAAAATAAGGATAATAATGATTGTTGGTTGTTAAAGAAAAGCCTCTATGGTCTTAAACAATCAGGCTATGAATGGAACCAGTATATTGTAAAGGAACTAGACAATATAGGATTTAAAGCTGGTTTAGCCGATCCATGTCTGTTTAAGAGGGAGACAAATGGGAAAGTATCATTATTATTACTATTCACAGATGACATTGCATTGATAACTGAAACTAATGATGAAGCAAATAAAATAATAGCATCATTAGGAAAGAGAATAAAGATCAAGCAATTAGGGGAGATAAAGAAGTATCTCGGTTTGAATATAAAGAAAACACGGAAAGGTTTTAAGATATCTCAGGAAGATAAGATAAGCAAATTGCTAAAAGATTACAAGATGGAGCTTTGTAAGCCGGCTAAGACTCCAATGAGTCAGGAGTTTAGCAACACTGATGAACAAAGCCCGGAGTTTGATAAGGTGATTTATCAATCTTTAATTGGTAGTTTGTCTTATATAAGCAATTGGTCTAGACCAGATATATCATACTGCGTGAATCAGTTGGCTAGATTCAATTCTGCACCATGTGAAAGACACTGGATTGCAGCTAAGAGGATATTAAGATATCTTAAAAAGACAATGAATTATTCATTGTATTTAGAACCAAAGGGTGATTTAATTCTGAGTGCTTATGCAGATGCTAGCTTTGCATCAGAAAGAGACACTAGAAAGTCGACTTCAGGAACAGCCATAATGCTGGGTAAGACATTAATAGGCTGGAAGTCAATAAGACAACAGCATATAAGTTTGTCTACTATGGAGGCAGAATTCTCCTGTTTATCACTGTTATGTACAGAATTAATAATGTATAAACAAATGTTAATTGATATAGGTATAACTGTAGATTATCCTATAATTATACATGAAGATAATCAGGCAGCAATTCAAATGGCCACAAATATTGCAGTAAAAACAAGGAGCAAGCATACAGATCTAAGATACCTAAACGTGAGACAATCTGTAAGAAGTAAGATGATACAGCTAGAGTACTGTATGTCGGAGGACAATTTAGCCGATAATTTTACTAAAGCCCAAGGTGCCAGTAAGCACCAGGAGAGTTGTGAAAAATATGGGGTTAGATTGTAAAGGTATTATATATTTATTTCACCCAAAAGGGGAGTATGTTAGGTATAACATTGATACCAAATATGGTTTGGGTGAATAAATATATAAAACTTAGATATCATGGTTTAAGTGTTTATCACTTTAAGCACAATGCTGCAGGCAATTAGCCGATTAAGGGTGCGGTTAGAAGTTACAATATAAGGAAGCATTAGAAGCTGGAAAGCTAACTGTGTCTTACTGCGACTAACTGTGTCTTACTCCGACTAATTGTGAGTGCCTGTGACTGAACTGTTCTTGTTTGCTACTGTTTGCTGATTTACTGCGTAATTCTACTGTTCTACTGTTTGAACTTCTTGCTGAATATCCAGCGTTTGTTCCTCTGGAGAGAGGCACCGGAGGAGGAGAAGATATCTTTATCGGCTGATAAAGATATTGCAAGGACTCTTAACTTGGACTATACTAGTGAGTCTTACTGGATGGAAATACTGTGAATGACTTAATGGACTGAATGACAATGCTTTAAACTCTAAATGGATTAAAAACTATTTAAACTACAAACAGTGTTTGTGTTCAGTGTGTGTATACTCTGGGGCCCTTCCACTCTCGTTTGGCTGCCTGGCTTGACTACTGCTGCAATACTCTGCTAGGGGTTAATCCCCAAACTCTAACACTGTTACTTTTATTTTTAAAGATAATCTTCTTTCTGCATGTAATTATGTTTTCCAACACAATGGTAGTTTTCTTTCTCCTACTTCTGACATAACTATTTACTATTACTATTCTCCTTGTTTAATATTTTTAACTATACATGTTACTCAACTTACTATAGGTTCTTATTCTTGCTTAGGATTTTTTCACAATCACACTTATTTCAATCACACTGTTCTATTGCTTTCAACTTCTTCAGTGGCATCTACTCCACTATCTTCTGTTTTACTTACATTGCCATCTCAAGCTAATTCTGAGAAAACTTTTCCTGGAGATAAACTACGCTGGCATCTTCGTTGCTGCTTTCCACCCTGTGATGTCACCAAATGCATATTGCATCATTCATCTTCCTGGGTTCCTGATCGCTACAAACCACCTGTCGTGCGAAGACGCTACCTCATCCCTGATGACATCCATCGCAAGACTACAGCTCCCATTCGAGCTCGCTATTTTGGGTATCCTGCCTTCATCGCTGACAACTCCATCTCTAAGCAGTCTGCATCTCATGCTGTTCCAAGATTTGGCTATCATCGCATTCCTCGAAGCATGCAATCATCTTCTACAAATGAACATCAACCTCAAACTTATACCTGGACTATCCTTGATTTTCAAGGAAAAATTTTAAACACCACCACTAATTATACTCGATGGCCATGGTTTCCTCAGCTTTTCATGGATTTTGCTGAAATGGGAACAGGAGTAGAAAAATTTGCAGACAAAAAACTACAAGCTGATACATGGGACAAGCAAGGCTCCTGTTCTCCAGCATCTGCTGACAACTTTAGATTATATTTTTGTCCTGCTCACAATACTGGTACTTCTCGTTCTGCCTGCGGTGGGGTAGTTGACAGATATTGTAAAAATGGAGTTGTGTATCCACAGGTCATATCTGGTGGGAAGCACCTACCAAAAATGACTATATTCATATTACCCGTGCTCAAGCACATCTTCCTGCTCTCAATGGCCTTGTTGTGGACAGAGAATAAATCCACTCAGAATCACTTTTACTGCACAAGGAAAGACACTTGCAAGAAAACAATGGATGGTTGGGTTCACTTGGGGAGGACGTCAGTGGGATGGTCAAGGAGATGAAGGGAATATTTTTACAATTCGTCTTTCTATATCTATGTCTCATTATGATGTTGGTCCCAATCCTAATTTGAAATCAACCTTTCTACAAAAACACAATATTCAGGTGAATCCATTAGTACAGTTGGTCAATTCTTCTTACACATTGCTAGCAACTACACTTAATGATTCATCCAAAACTGATCAATGTTGGCTTTGCTTATCTGATTTGCCACCATTCTATGATGCAGTAGCTTCCAATGAACCTATAAAAACTCCACCAGTGACACACAATGCAGATGGAACACTTCCTCCATTACTATCACTGACATAATAGGTAGGGGATGTTGCCTAGGACACATACCTGCTAATTATTCTCAATATTGTCAGAAGGTTTCATCAGGGTATCACTGTAATGTATATCTACCAAAAGAGAGATCAAACCTTAACATTGGAGGCTATGGTCCTCTATACACTACCTCCAATGGCAATATCACAGCTCGCCTCAAAGGACAATTCTTCATCCCAGGTAATAATTCTATATGGGCTTGCTCCACAGGAACAACTGCATGTGTTCATGGTGATGTTCTTATTGCTCAGGATCTTTTGTATTCAGGTAAAACTAATTCCAAAGATCACATTTTATCCAGGTTCAGAACTTATCAATGAACTTGAACCTCCACAATTTCCCTTCATCAGAAAAGAGAAATCATTACAGCTGTAACACTATCTGTATTATTAGGTCTTGGGGCAGCAGGTGCAGCCACAGGTGTAGCAGCTCTAGCTGTTGGTCATCAACAGTTAGCAACTCTAAGTTTACAAATAGATGAAGATCTCAAACGCATAGAGACTTCAATTACTGCTCTTCAAAATTCTCTCTCATCTCTAGCTGAAGTGACTCTTCAGAACAGAAGAGGTCTAGATTTGTTATTTTTAAACAAAGGGGGATTATGTGTAGCAATAAAAGAAGAATGTTGTTTTTATGCAGATCATTCAGGAATTGTTAAAGATTCTATGGCTGAATTGCGTAAACGTTTGAAGGATAGAGAGAATGAAAGACAACAAAGTCAGTCATGGTATCAAGGCATGTTTAATTTTTCTCCTTGGTTAACAACACTATTGTCAGCCTTAATAGGTCCTCTTGTGCTATTGCTTCTTGCATGTACTATTGGTCCATGTGTAATAGGACGTTTACTTACATTTCTGAGGGATCGTTTGAATACACTTGACAATGAAGTTAACAATACTCAAAAAACAGTTAGCTTTCTCACATCTGTAATTGAATCAAAAGACCTTGTCAAAAAACCTTTGCTGGAATGGTACTCTGATCAAGAGTCAGAGGAAGAATTAGACACTAAAAATTCCTTTTCTCCAAAAGAAGTTTTGTTAACTCTGCCAAGTCATGATTTGGGGGATGAGGACTTTTCCTCGTATGAGTTGGTTCTGCAAGGCACCAACAAACTGAAGGGTTTGTTGTCACCTTGTGGGACTACTCGGGAGGAGAAAGGACTCTACCTAGAATCATGAGCACAAAAAAAAAAAGAAAAGAAAAGGAGGAATTGTGGCTATTCTGTCTCAGTATTTTTCCATAAGAGAAATCCTGCTCAGCACGTATACCTCTCAGAGCAAAGTTCACTAAACTGACAGGAAAATAACTGACAGGAAGAAGCTAAGTTGATAAGAACTTCACAAAAGTCTGTGAAAGGATGTGTATTCGATAGCAGTCACTATGTATCATCACAGAAGCTTGTGTCAGATAAAAATACAGGAAAAAACATGCTTATCAATAACAGCCAAGAAGTTCGTTATTTGTATCACTTGTAGCCTGGTCTAAAAGATAAAGTTTGTAACTTCCTTGTCTTTCTGTAAACCCCCCTCACCCCCCTCTTTTCAGCATAATAAAAGAGCACAGCGTAGAGCAAGCCGAGAGCCTGAACATTCCATCTGTCTTAGGCTCAAATGAGGTAATTCCATCTGCCTCAAGCAATGCGCTGTCTCACCTAAAGAAATCTTCATCTTGTGTTCTTTTTTCTTTTAGCTTTGCAATCACTCTTGCGAGAGTTCCTCAATCACCCTGGCTAGGGTTACACTGCTTAAACTCACCCTGGATAGGGTCCTGCTTTTGCCAAACTTCGCCCTTGCGAGGGCTTCTCTATATCTCACCCTTGCGAGGGTCACGTTCTGAGAGGAATTCAGCAATCAACCTGAAGATCTAAACAACAGACCGGTCGCTCAACGCGACAGAGATGGAAAAAAAATAAACACTTATATGTTATAATGGATGGAAAACTTCAAAGACACAATCACATTACAAAAATTAGAAGAGTTTTCAAAAAGAAAAATACAGAAAATTCACTCCAAGTTATTATTTAAGGAGAAATTGCTGCAAAATGTTTTATAGGTGTTCCATAACTACATCAACAATAGAAAAATATATAAATCATTTAACAATATTGGAAAAGCCATGACAAGATGCAACACTTTATCATCTGTAGTGGTTATGCAAAAACAACAACAACAAAACCCAAAATCATTGGGATGAAATACATCAAATTATTCAGAAAAACCCTATACAAAAATGAATTGAAACCACACATTTTCTTTTATATGTGTACCTTCAAAAAGCAAAACCCCATTATGTACTATGAGGTTTGTTCTGACAGGTGCAAGAACTAATTTGTCAAGAGTAAAATATGAATAAATAAAATTATTGTCAAATGATTGATTAATAATGATACTAGGGTATTCAATTTTTGATTGATAATATGAGCTATTATGCAATGTAACTGTAACTGAACACTATGAAATGGATGCACAAAAAAATTTGTAAACCAACCGGCACACTGCTTGTATATTTATGGAACAAAGTTTGATGTTTTTATGCTTTGTTTGTTTATGTTTGTCTTTAAAAATCAATAAAATTTACCCCCCAAAAAATGCAAAACCCCATAATGTACTTAGAGGTTTGTTCTGTCAGCTGCAAGAACTAATTTGTCAAGAGTATTGGAAAATAGGTATTTTGTCAGTGATGTCAGATTGGGAAGTCAATTTACAGAATATGCAGCATCGCACAATTGACAATATCTACAGCAGTGTTCCTCCATCACAGTATCTGTGATGAAATTTAACCAAATTTAAAAAAGAATGGCTCTCTGGATATGGAATGGCTTGCACAGCAGGATGTATTTAGACCTTTGGAACATGATTTTAGCCAGAAAGTTGTGAGATTAAAGCTTGCCCTCAGAAGTTGTGGTAGCGTCAACATTTGAGACTTTCAAGAATAGATTGGACTGCCATTTGTCAGAAATGTGGTAGGGTCTCCCGCTTGGACTGGGGGTTGGACTAGATGACCTACAAGGTGCTTTTCAAATCTGATTGCAAGTCTGATTGCAAATCTGATCGCAAAAACAAATAGAATAAGTTTGTGGAGGAAAAGGGTTGTGTGTGCACACATGTATTTTACTCACAGCTTGATGAAATAAACAAAAGGGAAGAGAGGAAGATTTTCCATAACCATATTTTTCTACCTTATCCATGCTGAGTAATTATTTCTTTTTGAGATATTTAATTGTCGTTATCGAATGCAGACCAATTTTCATTATTCTAAAAATATCATTTAAAAAATAGAAAGAGAGTTTAAAAAAATTTCATTGCTCTATCTATGTCCTGCTTCTGGTCAGTTGGTCAAGATGCGCTGAATATCATTGAATCACTTGTTAAAAACAGTAATTTGTGTTTTCCAGATGTAGCCCATTGTGAAAAGTGTCCAAATGACCACTACTCCAACAAGAAGCGGGATCGTTGTGTCCCCTTCTTTGACAAACTGCCTTCAGTGTTGTTTTGTCAATTGCCGTGTCTTCCTTGCTGGCCAAGACTGTCATGGTGGTGGTGGCATTTCTGGCCACAAAGCCAGGCAGCAGGATGAGAAAATGGTTGGGGAAAAGTCTGGCCAACTCCATTGTCTTGTCCTGCTCTGGGATTCAGGTGGGCATCTGCCTTACATGGTTGGGAATCTCTCCCCCATTTCCACATTCTGACCTGCATTCCCAACCAGGAAAGATCATCCTGCAGTGTAATGAAGGCTCAGTTATCATGTTCTATAGTGCCCTTGGCTACATGGGGTTCCTTGCTACCATCTGCTTCATAGTGGCTTTTCTAGCCAGAAAACTCCCAGGGACTTTCAATGAAGCCAAGTGGATCACCTTCAGCATGCTGGTTTTCTGCAGTGTTTGGATCTCCTTTGTCCCTATCTGAGCACCAAAGGGAAATACATGGTGGCTGTGCAGATCTTCTCCATCTTGGCCTCCAGCCTGGGTTTACTGGGCTGCATCTTCATCCCCAAATGTTACATCATCATTCTGAGACCTGACATGAATATGAGGGAGCATCCTGGCTGCACCTGCAAATCCCTGATGCTACAATGGAGCTAGCGGACTGGACCTTGGACTTTCAAGATCGCAATATAGTCTCTGGTAAGAGAAGGGGAGGGGGCCTAATTATTTATGTACGTAAGGACTGGTGCACAAACAGCAAAATAACACACAGCCATTGCTCACCAGATTTATAGGCCATGACTGTTCAGTGTGGATCATTTTATCTGCCACAGGAGCTAACTGTAGTCACCATCACTGCTGTATATTTACCTCCAGGTGTTAACATGGTGCTCAGTCACCTTCAAGACATAATTACCATGCAACAGAGAGTTCATCCTGAGGGTGTTCACATCATTGCTGGGGATTTCAACAGAGCATGCTTAAAAACTGTGCTCCCCAAACTTTACCAACATGTTAAGTGCCCAACCAGGGGAAAAAACACACTTGATCATGTGTACTCAAATATTAAGCATGCTAATAGAGCAAAATCTCTTCCCCACTTAGGACAATCAGACCATTTCACCCTGCTTTTACTACCAGCCTACACTCCCCTTAGGAAGAGAACAAAACCTAGCAGTCAAACTATTAGATGCTTGCCTGAAAATGCCCTCTCCCAATTTCAGGATTGTTTTGCCCGCACAGATTGGAGCATCTTCAAACAACAGGATTTTTAGTTATACACAGAGACTGTGCTTTTCTACATGAAGACCTGTGTAGAAAATGTCACTGTGGACAAACGCATACGGACCTTCCCAAACAGGAAACCCTGGATGACCAGTGAAGTCCAGACTCTGATCAGGGCCCATGACCTGGTTTTTAGAGCAGGTGACACCTCACAGTAGAGCACTGCCAGAGCTGAGCTGAGAAGGGGCATCAAACATGCTAAGGAGATGTATAGGAGGAAGGTCAAGGGCCACTTTACTGACAATGACCCATGGCAGATGTGGAGGGGGATACAGGCCATGACCAACTATAAAGGCCAGGGCCCAACAAACAGCGAGAGCAGTAGCACTCTGGCAGAGGAGCTAATCAGCTTTTTCGTACGCTTTGAGACCACCAAGAACCTAGATATACTGCCTCATGAGGACGACGATGCTGCACCTCTCTCTCTTCAGGTGCATGAGGTGAGAAAAACACTGAGAGCAGTAAATTCCAGGAAAGCTGCAGGGCCTGATGGCATTCCTGGTGCAGTAGTTAAAGCGTGTGCAGACCAGTTGGCAGAAATACTTACAGAGCTGTTCAATCTATCTTTAATACATGCCATCATCTCACAATGCCTGAAGGCTGCAACCATCATCCCTGTTCCCCAGAAAACAAATATAAACACTCTCAATGACTATAGGCCCATAGCGTTAACAAGCTCCATTATGAAGGTTTTTGAGCAACTAGTTTCACAGCACATCAGAGACTGCCTCCCTCCTTCCTTTGATCAACATCAGTTTGCTTATAGAGCAAATCGATCTACAGAGGATGCTGTGGCCATCATACTTCATAGAGCGCTGAGTCATCTGGAGAACAAACAGAGCTATGTGAAGATGCTCTTTGTGGACTACAGCTCTGCGTTTAACATTATCATCCCAGATATACTAGTAATCTGCAGGTCTCCACCCTACATGCTCCTGGATTAAGAACTTTTTGGCAAACAGACCACAGTCTGTTAGACTTGGCCCCTTACCTTTCTTCCACTATTACACTCAGTACTTGTTCCCCTCAGGGTTGTGTCTTGAGCCCCCTGCTATATGCCTTGTACACCTTTGACTGCTCACCAAGCCACACAACAAACACCATCATAAAGTTTGTGGATGACTTGACTGTGATTGGTCTCATCTCCAGAGATGATGAGACAGCATATAGGGCAGAAGTAGAGAACCTGTCTGTCTGGTGTTCACAGAACAATCTGTCACTGAATGTCCATAAAACCAAAGAACTGATTATGGACTTCAGGAAACATGGACAGGACCATGCCCCACTCATCATCAATTGAGGACGAGTGGAAACTGTCCCTACGATCAGATTCCTTGGTATCCATATTTCAGCTGATATCTCCTGGTCCCCTAACACCAAGGCCATAGTGAAAAAGGCTCAGCAGCGGCTGCACTTTCTTTGCCCCTGGACGGTCCAAACGGACCTAAACCATCCTGAAGAGATGGCGATAGTGAAGAGTGTATCCTGTAGATCCCAGGGATACCGCAAAGTCCCTGGTTGATCCAGGAGAAGCTCTTCTTGCCAGCGGCAGAGAGGCAGCCATTAAAGCTGCTGAATTTGGGACAGCTCCGAAACGGAAGAGACTAGAAAGAGAAGGTGTCTTGGTTTGGTGAGAACTTTTTTATTATTATTCTAAGATTTAAAAGGACACCCTAAGGAAAAGAAAGAATCTGTAAAAGTTTTGACAGAACTGAATAAGCGGCGGTTTTAAACGGAAGTGTCAAAGTAAGGCTTTGTTTTTTGCTTTTTTTTTTCTTATTGCTGGACTTCTATCGCGATTTTGTATTTGCTAACTGGACTGGTTCTTTTCCTATTTACATCTATTTTTTCTTTTCTTTTTTGATTTTGCAATATTTTAGGTTAGAGACTCCCTTTAGTTAATTTTCTTTTTTTTAATATACTTTCTCTCTCTCTTTTTTTTAACTTCTATTATGTTTTGTCTGGGAAAGGAGGGGGAAAGTGAGAGTAAAGAAACTTTGTAACACTGCCAACTAGAGGCTTGAAAATGTTTTAGACGAAGCTGAGAAAGCTGAGAAAGAAATATCTGAGACTCCCTTTCAAGGACATTGCTATGTGATAAGATAGAGGGAAGAGCACGGGAGAGTGTTATTGCAGGTGTTCTTCTGGATTTCTATCAACAATTGAAGCTTGGTTTAGTAGTTTGTGGAGAAGAGAGTTATAATAAGAGCCTTGGATAATTAAATAAAGTGCAGTGTGTTCTTTTTATCTTTTTAAGTTGTGCTACCCCTCCTTACCAGCTTTACTGTACTCTTTTATTTAAACCTATATTTTTGTAATATTTCCACTTTTGCCTTTTATTTTAAAGGGAAAGCCTCAAAAATTTTCTTTTTTTTTTCTCCTTTCTTCTTTGGGATTTTTTATCTTTCCATCCATTCTTTTGGTTCATTTTTATGCTTTTTTTATTTGAGACCTCTCAATTGGATTAAGGTGTTGAAGAACCTGAAGAATTTTTTTTCTTTTTTTTTGTTCTTTTAAACCCTTTTTTGTTTTTTCCCTTTCTTTTTACTTAACTATTGATTGGATTAAGGTTCAGAAGAAACTGAAGAAATTCTCCCTCCTTTTCTTTTTATTACTATTGGGCTTTTTTCTCTCTACCATTTTTATTTTTCACCTTGGATTATCATTGGCTACTTCATAATTGGATTAAGGTTTAGAAGAACCTGAAGATTTTGAATTGTTTAAAATGAGTAGGAAATTTATAGCTTCTGGCTCCTCAACTTTTACTTCCGCCTCCCCACCTTCTGGAGGACAACGTTCAATTCAGACAATGTTAAAGCAAGACAAAGAACAAGAAAAAGTGACTCTACAGATGATTATGCAAGGAATCCAAGACCTTAAAACAAAATCAGACACTATTGAAAAGAGAATAGAGAACATTGAACAAAGAACAGAGAATATCGAACAAAGAATAGGGAAAACCGATGAAAAAGTGGAGAATATTCAACAAATGATGGTGAAGTATGATGAGAGATTCCAAAAAATTGAAGAAGAAGATAAACAAAGAGATAAGAAGATTGGAGACATTGATAGCAGATTAACAGTGATTGAACAAGATAAAAGTGAGATGCTGAAATGGGAGATGGACAGATCAGAATTTTATCTCAGATTTCAAAACATAGAAGAAGAAAAAGGACAAAATCTAGCCAAGATAATGATAGAAATACTGGCTGAAGCTTTGGAAATAACAGAGAGAAAATGATGGATGGAGTAGATGAGGTATATCGAGTTTTTACAAGATATGCGATGAGAAATAACCTACCAAGAGAAGTTCATATCAGATTTACAAAAAAAGCCATTAAAACACAAATATTAGAAGTGGTAAGAGAGAAAATGCTGAAATACAAAGGCAAGGAGATTGTGGTCTTAAAACAAATACCCAGAAGAGTGAGAGAGATGAGAAGAGAATACCGATTCCTGACTAAAATGTTACTGAAAAAAGAGGTGAATTATAGATGGCTAATTCCAGAAGGGTTAATGTTTACATGGCAAGAACAGAGACATAGAATTGATTCAATTGAGAAAGCAGAATTATTTTATGCAGAATTTTTTGGAAGGAGAGAGAAAGAGGCAGAAAAAGGGATCTCACTAATTGAATTCCAAGAGGACCAAATGGGGACTGAAAAAGAAGAAGGCGCAGTAGGTGGACAGGTGGAAACTAAAGAACAACGTGAACCAAGATCTACGAGAGCTGCCAAACCTAACTACAAAATATAATCATGGAAGAGAAAAAACTGATTACAATGAATATAAATGGACTTAATTCAGCTGCTAAAAGAAGGAAAATTTTTCATAAATTAGAGAAATTAAAATTTGATATAATTTGTCTACAAGAAGTACATATTAAAAAACAATAGGAACAATTGTTGGTACAGCCAAAACTAGGGAAAATATTTACTTCTTTGACTCAATCTAAGAAAAGAGGAGTGGCTTTATATATTAAAGAGACCATCTCAGCAAAATTGATTCATACTGATGAAGATGGAAGAGTATTAATGGTGGAAATAATGGACAATAATATGAAAACACTCCTGATTGCAATTTATGCTCCAAATGATAAACAAAAAGAATTCTATAAAAAATTACACATGAAAATAATTGAACTGGACTATGTTAATATAGTTATGATGGGAGATTTCAATGGAATTGTAGACAACAAATTGGACTATACAGCAACAACAACAAAGCAAAACAGAAAGACTCTCCCTAAATCCTTTTTTAAAATGATAGATGAAATAAACTTAAAAGATATATGGAGAGAAAGAAATGCTAAAACCAAACAATACACTTTTTACTCAAATAGACATGGTCCAGAATAGATATGATTTGGACTTCAACAGAACTAATATCTAATATTCAAGAAACAAATATTGAAACAAGTACTTGGGCAGACCACAATCCAGTGACAATTAAATGGAAAGGATAAAAAAGAAGATCGAGATGGATGTTAAATAATACTATTTTAAAGGAAAAGGACTTCACACAGCAGATGGAGAAAGAATTGGCCTTTTTCTTTAGAGAAAATAAAAAAGAAGATACTTCAATCCAGAATGTATGGGACACAATGAAGGCATACGCTAGAGGCTTGATAATAGACTATACAAGGAAAAGGAACACCAGGAAAAGGCAAGCCACTAAAGCTTTAGAAGATGAGCATAAAAGACTTGAAAAAGAACTACAGAAAACGCCACAGAAAAAGGACATTAAGCTAAAATTGGACATAATTAAACACAAAATGGACAAAGAAGAATTAGCACAGAAAATTAGAGGTGCTAAACAGAACTATTTTGAAGATGCAAACAAACCAGGTAGATGGTTAGCATACAAATTGAGAAAGGAGAAAGAATCAAGGAAAATATTGCAGTTAATAGATGATCAAGGTCAAGTTTGCCACGGCAACAAAGAGAAGAAGGAAATTATTTGAGACTTTTATGGGAAATTATATAAGCAAGAGAATATTGATGAGGAAAGAGTTAAACAGTACTTACAGAATGCTAATTTACCTCAGATACCTAAAGAGACTGAAAAAATGCTAGAAAGCAATATAACAATGATGGAATTAACTGAAGCACTTAAGAAGCAAAATAATGGAAAGGCACCAGGCCCAGATGGACTTCCGGCAGAATTTTATAAAACATTACAAGAATCGCTGAACCTTTCATTGCTAGAAGTCATGAATGAAGTTATGGGTTTTTTTTTTTAAACAAATTTTATTAATTTTAAAGACAAACAAAACATCATTAAACATTGCAAACATAAAACCTCTTTCCATTGTAAATTTTTACAAGGCAGATAAAAGATTATTTTATACAGCATAATTCTAATTTATCCCATTTCCTTATAGACACATAAATATCTTTTAGCAAATTTCTCATTATTTCTCTTTACTTTTATTCAATTACATTTCTTTTCTATATTTTTCTATATTTTTCTATATTTATCTATTTTATAGCCATCATATTTATATTTTCATCTAACTTGTTTACAAATATTCTCGTCTAACATTCCTCCAAGGTTTTATTAATTCTTAATCAAACATAAACACACAAAACACAAAAACATAAAACTTCTTTTTAGAAAGTGGCTTGGCCCCAGAATACCTCTCTTTGTACGGACTTCAATTAAATTCATGCTCATCTTATATACCATTACTTATCTTATTTACCATTCTATATCTTCTATATAACTTCTCCCCGCTTTTCACTCTTCTTAATTCTATTTTATTAATTTCATCTTACTTTAAATCATTATACTTGTATCTTTTGTCCATTCTTTTCCAATTATCCCTTTATCTCATTCTCTTTAATATAAAAAAAAAGATTTCTCCTGGAATCACTGATCGAAGTATGATGCCTTTCTATCCCCTAAGTTAACATTTAGAATAATACCTAGTTCCCAATCTGATTCTGCTTAGTACATTGTACCTATTAAATTTTAAGAAAAGAAAGAAAGAAAAAAGAGAATAATAAATCTATAAAATAATTTACATAATTACCATTCTACTTTTTTAGTATAATTTAATGTATTTTAAATAATACATTTTAAACTAAAAAAAATAAAAAAGAAAGAGAATAAAAAAAGTTATGATAACATTAAGAGAATAACAAATTAAGCTCTATCATTAAATCTTAAGCATTTTACACATTCTCAATAATATTAAATGTTAAGATCTATCATTAAATCTTAAACATTTTAATATTTTAGTTTATTAAATCTTGTAATATTCCAATTGTCTATTTCAAAAACAAATACTACAATAATAAGTTTATAATAACATTAACACGATAGCCAATAAACTCTATATTTTAAACATTCCCTTTAATATTCTATTAAATCTTAAAATCTATCATTATTAAGCATTTTGATATTTTAATATTTTATTAGTTCTTATAAAATTCTAATTTTCTATTTCTAATACAAGTACTACAATACTATCTTATGTACTTTTGCAGATTCTTTTTTTTTATATATAAATTATACATTACCCTTTGTCCCTAAAAAAAAATTTCTTTTTCCCATCTTGTTTTATACCTTTGTGGCTTTCCCCCCCCCCTTTTCCCTTCCTTTCTTATCCCACCTAGTCTTTTTTACCCCCCCCCCCTCTCCTAACCTCCGCCTTTTTAGCTTCCCCTCTCTGTTGTATTCCTCATTTCTTTTGCTTTCTGGCATTGTATTGATTTTGCATCTCATTTTTCTCTTTCTTGGGTGTTTTTTTAGGTCTTAAGTCCTTCATGCTAGATTGTTGACATTAGAAGGACATGATCTGCTGTTGGGGTGGCATGCTTTTTTATGGTATAAGGGAACCAAAACACAGGGCTATTTTAGAAGACATCATATACGCGAGTCTCTGTGGTTAAATTGGAAGAAGATTAAAAGACAATGCTATTTGAAAATTTCAGTCTGGTTATCGACTATTGAAACATTTTCCTATCCTATAATATACAAGAAGGAACAAACAGTTAGATATGGGGAAATTTTGAATGAAAAGGGTGAACTTAAATCTATGCAAAAACTAGAGGAACAAGGTATAAAGATGAACTGGTTTTCATATGTGCAAATACATTCAAGGTATGATAAAGATTTTAAAACAGAAGGTTTTTATGATAAATTGACTGACTTAGATAAGATCTTGACAGGTACTGATGAAAAGGTGATTAAAAGACTATATGGATATTTATTAGAAATTAAACTAGAAGAAGAACAAGTTAAAGAAACTATGATTGCTTGGGGGAAGAATTTTGGATATGGGATTGATTTAGAGAAATGGCAAAAACTGTGGTCTCAAAATTATAAAATGACAATGTCAACAGCATATAAAGAAAATTTGTATAAGATGTTTTACAGGTAGCATTTCCCCCCGACAAGAATAGCAAGAATGTTCAAGAATAAATCCAAAAAATGTTGGAAATGTCATCAGATACCTCGCTCATATTTCCATATGTGGTGGACCTGTACGGATGCTAGAAAATACTGGACTAAAATCCACATGTGGTTGGAAAAAATGACAAAAAAACATATAGATTTGAAACCAGAGATATTTTTATTGGGAATTTTACCTGATACATATAGTAAAGATTTGAAATATTTGATTGTAAATGTATTAACAGCGGCTAGGATTGTATTTGCCAAAAACTGGAAAAATGAGAAAATACCATCGCAGGAGGAAACCATTAAGAAAATATTAGAATGTGCTGAAATGAGTAGATTGACATTTGAAATTAGAGAACAAGAGGATAAACAATTTTACAAAATTTGGGATCTTTTCTATCAATGGTTAGATAATAAAATATAATAATAGAATACGTAGAATTTTAGAAAACAATGAATATAGAAAGATGTATTTCTTTTCTTTTTTATTATTATATCTATAAAATGCTTCTAGGATAGATTTGGGAGGATTATATGAATTGTTATAAAATAAACTAAGTAAATTATAGTTATCTCGCAAAGTATGAATGAACAAAATTACAGTCAAATGATTGATTAATAATGATACTAGGGTATTCAATTTTTGATTGATAATATGAGTTATTATGCAATGTAACTAACTGAGACTATGAAATGGATGCACAAAAAATTTGTAAACCAACCGACACACTGCTTGTACACTTATGTTTTTATGTTTTTTTTGTTTGTCTTTAAAAACCAATAAAATTTATTTTAAAAAAAGATATGAAATCTCAATACCTCATTCAGATGTATAATAACATATTACAGTACAATCCATCTCTTGTGTATTATACTCGGCTAAGTGTCACAGTCAGTGTTGGATGTATATTTTGTGTATATTTGTAGATATTGTACTCTCAAATTGCAAATGGAGACGTGGGTACACTATTTTTCTTATCTTCATTTTTAAGTGCTTTGGTTTTATTGTATTGAGAAGAGTTGCTGGGGTGCATCCACAGTTTTGTACAAATGACAATAAAGTTCTTCTTCTTCTTCTAATGATGAAAAACAACGAGAGTTCTTGATTTGGCAGTTATATTTTATCCCAATTATTGCTAAGATAAAATAAGATATTACAAATCTTTTGTTATTTGTTCTAAAAATTATTTCTTTCTCCTGTGTGATTAATATTACTATCAATAAATAGCATAAGGAAAGTTATTGATGTTTCTTCCACCAACAAAGTGATTAAATTAGTAGATCAGTGAAAGGCTGTGGACATAAAATACTTAGATTTCAATAGGGCATTCAACAAAGTAGACCACAAGCTACTTCTTGATAAGCAAGAAAAATATGAGATAGACAATATAACCAACAGATTGGCTGACAAACCATACTCAACGAGTAGTCCTTAACGGTACTACATCTAGATGGAGGAAGCAGAAAGCAGTGGATTATGGCAAGGTTCCGTCTTAGGCCCAGTACTCTTCAAGATTTTCATAAAAGATTTTGATGAGGGAACAGAAGGAGAACTCATTCAATTTGTAGATGACAGGAAGCTGCAAACACCTTGGTATACAAGTTCAGGATCCCAAAAAACAATTACTACCATCTGCCTTCCATCGAGGACCTGTATATACTGCACAAGTCAAAAAGAGAGCTGTAAAAATATTTACAGACCCCTCACATCCCAGACATAAACTGTTTCAGCTCCTACCCTCAAAACGATGCTATAGGACACTGCACACCAGAACAACTAGACACAAGGACAGTTTTTTCCCAAATGCCATCACTCTGCTAAACAAATAATTCCCTCAACACTGTCCAATTGTTTACAAAGTCTGCATTACTATTACTATTAATCTTGTCATCACTTCTTATCACCCATCCCCTCCCACTTGTGACTGTATGATTATAACTTTGTCACTTGTATCCTTACAATTTATTTCCTTGTATGATTTGATTGCTTATTGTACCCTATGAGAATTATTAAGTTTATTATTGACTTTGCTCATCAGAAGGTTGCAAAAGGGAACCACATATATCCTGGGACATTGCAACCATCATAAATATGAACCAGTTGCCAAGCATCCAAATTTTGATCACCTGCCTATGGGGATGGTACAATACAATGGTTGTAAGTCATGTTGTTCAATGATGCTGTAATTTTGAATGCTCACTAAATGACTTGTTGTAAGTCAAGGACTACCTGTATGTTGTGTTTCAATATTGAAAGCTGGTGAGAGATCCAGCAGAGGCAGGATGAATACCCCACCCTAGTTTAGAGTACACCAGAGTTAATTCTCAAGCACAACCAGTGTTTTCTCTGTGCTTTGGCTCAACATGAAACCCAGATATAACAGAATATCAGTGGTGGTATTCTACTGGTTCTGCCCAGTTCTGGCCTACTGATAGTGGCAAAGATCAGCTGGCAGAGAATCAGTTCCGCTCCGAATCTCTCCAACGCTCTGCAGTTGGGCCACCCACTTTCCCCTGCTCCTAGATCCTTTTAACTTCTCAGGTGTTTGGTGCAGCAGACCAGATTGCTTAGTTTTTACTGTTTTTACGCATGTGCGCACATGCAAGTCACACAAGTCATGTGATCCCACCCCCACAGTCACATCCACCAAGCCACACCCACAGAACTGGTGGTGGGAACTTTTGAATCCCACCACTGGACGAGATATTCTTCTCCCCCCAGAGTAAGTTTCTTGAATAATGGGAATAAAAAGTTTCGTGAGTTGTTATTTTGATGATTAAATTAGAAATACGTCCATAAATCAGGCAAAGTTTTTTTCCAATCAGGCACACTTGCAACTGAAGTCATACAGAGAATCAACTGTGATTCCCAAATCCCCTGTATAATTATCAAAATCACAATGATGACTTCATCTTCCACTAAAGCCTACAGGACTTCTCTCACCCAAGGTTATTTTGAAACCAAGATAGGAATATTTAATAACCTCGATCAACAGAATTCACAAATATTTAGTCATTCTTATAAAAATCTGAAGATCTCTGTGAGACTCCTGTAGGCACACTGGACAGGTCTGAATTTTAATGCTGTCCTTTTAATGTGCCAGACCACATTTCATCTTGCTAGAGCAAGTCAGTTTATCTCTGATCATCGGCAAGAGAATTGTACTTCTCCTTAGACAGCTCCTGTCTCAGAAGATCTTCATTATGGTTTCTGAAATACTGCTTCTTCTTCTGGTGTCCCATTTTCCATGTGGGACACTGATGACCAAATGTTCATTAAATGTGCAGAAAGAAGACAAACATGAATTGAATTACTACAAGCCAGGAGATTTCCTGATAAGTGGAATCATATCTACATCTAGCACTGCATTTAAACCATACATCTTCTTTACACCTCCAAACCACAGATTTCAAAGGTAATTCCTGATGTGCACTTAATTGATTTTATCTTTTCCACTGTCTTCCTTTTAGTAGGGTTGATTAGCTGATATGAATGCTAACATTTTACATGTTTTAACTTTTAATATTGACATCTATGACATTAGCAGTCTACTATTAAAACTATCTAGAGTTTCCTATTGGGATGATTTTGAGTCTGAAGAAAAGTATTGGAAAGAAAGTCCTCTGTAGTCAATAGGACTATCCTTCTAACAGCAACACCCAAAGGGGTCCATCATCTGGCATGGTCCTATAAATGATTAATACAATCCTCTGACATTTTTAAAATTGAACAATAAATTTTTGAGAAAATTTCCCGCATTATAATACGGGGATTGAGAGCTTTTGGGCTGATCCCCTCCTGCTTTTCCATTTATGAGGTCACCTAGAATCCCAAAGGTGTTTGTAAGTATGTGAAATTTCCAGGCTAGACTCATAAGACAGTAATCCAATTGATTAGTTATAAATGTCCTTAAAGGTACAGCTTCAGGAAATATGATGTGATTTTTATGAATTGAAGATGAAACCTCCATATCAGGATGAAAACCAACTGAAGTCTCTTATCTTGCAGTATACAGAGTATGAGCTTCTGGCACCTCCTGCCTTTCTTCTTTGCCATTCATGAGATCAACGAGAATCCAAGGCTGTTACCAAACCTCACCCTGGGCTACAGCATCTATGAGAACTTTTTTAATGCAAGGATAACATACGACGTCATGATGGATTTGCTTTCTACAGGACAGGAGAATGTCCCAAACTACAGTTGTGGAAGACAAAATAATCTGTTGCCTCTGCTTGAGGGAACTGATTCTGATCTCTTTAGTCAAATTTCCACCATGCTGAGCATCTATAAAATCCCACACGTATGAATGAATCTTGAATCTAATTTCATTTTTTAAAGTCTATTGATAATCCAAAAGGGGTCAGATAATAAATAAAATGAGTCAAATGACAAAGCTTAAAAGACACCTGAAATACTACATTTTCTTTTCTTTTTCATTGAAAATATCTTTATATCTTACAATTTTTTTCCATATTAATAACATTAGGATGTATCAAGGCTTCCATTGTGGTAAGCCAGACTGGTATTTCAAGTAATGTTGTTCTTTAATTTTAAGGCATACTGATAACAATGTCTATTTCTAACACAATGTCTTTGAAAATAACTATGTATCTTATTCTTCCCATACCATAAAAAAGCATGCCAAACTCATTGAAGGCCATGCCCTTCTAAAGTTAATAGTCTTTTATGCCTCAGATTGATCTATTCTTTCCCCCATGTACAGTAAGTACCGAGACCTGGTAGAACAATTCCCAATTTGGCAGCCCAAAGCCCCCTCTTTTTTTGGAGCCTTGCTTGCAACATTTTCAAACCTATTCTTTTTTTCCCTAGCCAGATATATCTTAATGTTTGTTAGGGATACCCTAGCAGAATGTGCACGGCAGTCAGGCAGTCAGGCAAATATGTGAGATAAATGTTTATTGTAGTTTACACTCAGTAAAACAGATACACTGTGCTAGTTAAATAGTTTATTCCAGTAAGAGTTTTAGCATAGTCAAACAGTCCATATATCATTCACTAGTTCAGTCCGTTCGGGGATTATTCAGTTGCAAAGTCCAGTGTTGAAAAAGAGGTCAGTAAACTTACAAATATCAGTCAAGTGATATATCTTCTCGCAGTAGAGATATAAAGAAGTCAAACCTCCTTTCTTCCTTCGACGTTCAAAAACTCAGCAGCAGGGAACACGCAGTTAGCAAACCAGCAATCCAGCATAGTCAGCAATCCAGCAGGTTCTCTTGCTCCCTCTTATGGCGGTTTTACAACCACACCCAAAATTACATGCTTTGCAGTTTAAAGTGACACACACTTAAACTTACTATCATAGTTTATATATATTATTTTACCCAAACTACGTTAGGTAAACTTGTTATTCCTAACATACTCCCCTTTTGGGTAATATAATAATATATATATCTATTTACAACCTTAACCCATAGTCATCACAACTTTCTTTGTGTTTGACTGAACCTTGGGCTTTCGTAAATTGATCAGCAATATTTTCTTCAGTCATACAATATTCCAGTCTTATCAAACCATTTTTTACAGATTGCCTTACATTCAGATATCTAAGATCTGTATGCTTAGATCTCGTTTTTACAGCAATATTTGTAGCCATCTGTATGGCTGCTTGATTGTCCTCATATACTACAATGGAATCATTAACAGTTATTCCCATATCCAATAACAACTGTTTATACAGAATTAAATCAGTACATAATAAAGATAGACATGAAAATTCTGCTTCCATTGTGGACATACTTATGTGTTGCTGTCTAATTGACCTCCAACCAATCAGTACCTTTCTTAACAGTATAGCCGTACCTGAAGTTGATTTCCTAGTGTTTATGTCTGTTGCAAAACTTGCATCAGCATATGCAATTAAAATCAAATCATCTTTTGGCTCCAAATACAATGCATAGTGCATTGTCCTTTTAAGATATCTTAAGATACGTTTTGTCGCTTGCCAGTGTCGTTCAGTGGGTTCAGCGTTGAATCTTGCCAATTGATTAATGCCATAGGCAATATCTGGCCTTGACCAATTACTAATGTACGATAAACTACCAATTAGCGATTGATAAATAGTTTTATCGAATTTTGGACTTTGAACATCAGTGTGGCTAAATTCCTGACTCATTGGAGTTTTTGCTGGTTTACAAAGTTCCATCTTGTATGTTTTTAGTAATTGATAAATCTTATCCTCTTGAGATATCTTATAGCCACCTTTGGTTTTATTTATTGTTAATCCTAGATACTGTTTTATCTCTCCTAATTGCTTTAATTTTATCCTCTTACCTAATAATGATATTATTTCAGTAGCTTCATTATTAGTTTTTGTAATTAAGGCAATATCATCAGTGAACAACAATAATAATGACACTGTTCCATTTGTCTCTTTCTTAAATACACATGGATCAGCTAAACCTGCTTTTAAACCCTATATTGTTTAACTCCTTAACAATATATTGGTTCCATTCAGAACCAGATTGTTTTAATCCATAGAGACTCTTTTTAAGCTTCCAACAGTCATTATTTGTTTTATCATCCTTAATTCCTACAGGTTTCTTTAGGTATATAGTGTGCTGCAATGGTGCATGCAGATAGGCAGTTTCTACATCTAAGTGATTTATAATATAGTTCTTCTTAGCTGCCCACACTAAAGCTGCTCTCAAGGTTATTGCTTTTAGACTCGGTGCAAATACTTCATCATAATCACTTGCAGTTTGATTAAATCCTTGAGCTACCAACCTAGCCTTATGGGTAACAGTCCCATTTTTACCTGTTTTTAATTTAAATATCCATTTACAGCCAATGGACTTTTTACCGCACAGCGGAAGCATGCTGGGCCCATAACCAGTGTTAGGGATATACACCCTAGCAGAATGTGCATGGCAGTCAGGCAGTTAGGCAAATATGTGAGATAAACGTTTTTGTAGCTTACACTCAGTAAAACAGATACACTGTGCTAGTTAAATAGTTTATTCCAGTAAGAGTTTTAGCATAGTCAAACAGTCCATATATCATTAACTAGTTCAGTCCATTCGGGGATTATTCAGTTGCAAAGTCCAGTGTCGAAAAAGAGGTCAGTAAACTTACAAATATTAATCCAGTAATATATCTTCTCGCAGTAGAGATATAAAGAAGTCAAACCTCCTTTCTTCCTTCAACATTCAACTATTTCTTCCTGTTCTGGTCCTATGTGCTCTTCCTGTACTTCCTCTTTAATTGTACTCTTCTTATTACTGATGTGTTGTTTTGGTCTTTTGTAGGTTTCAATTATTACATCCTTACTTGAATCTTGCTCTAGTTTTTCCCATCCTACATGTTCAAGGAATTGTGCACTAGCACTACAGTAAACACTAGATGTACCTTTTTCCCAGAATCTGTATGATTTGTGATTAGATTCATAACCTACAAAGAATAACTTTTTAGCCCTATGCTGCCCCTTATGTCTCAGTTGTGTAGGAATATGCACCCATGCTGGTGCTCCAAATGTGTGCATGTAGCTTAGGTCAGGTTTTCTACCATGCCACCGTGTGAATAGTAATTCACCTGTTGTTGAGTTAACAACATTATTCAATATATGATTACCACACATTATTGCTTCTCCCCACAAAGTTTCAGGTAATCCTGAATCCGACAACATAGTACGAGCCATTGCCTGTATTGTTTGGCCTCGTCTTTCTATAAAGGAATTATGTTGTGGCCTATATGGTGCAGACTTTTTATGTTCAACACCTGCCATCTTCAGTCTATTTTGGAATTTATTATTTATAAATTCCGTACCATTATCAGTTACAAGAGTTACTAGTTTCCTTTTAGTTTTTCTTTCAGCAAACTTCAACACTTTTGGCAGTACTTCCAGTGAAGTTACATAGTCGTCATAGCTCTCATCTAACGAAGACAAAATTATATAAACCTGATGGAGTTCTGTGAAGATAAGTTCTTTTTCATGCAGTTCCTGAAAAATCTTCTTCATAGTGTTTATATGAGTCAACATGTCTCCATTCTTTTGAAGATGTGTTCTGAACAGCTTCCGTGTAAGATTTATATGTGCTCCTACACTGTCTCGAACATAAATCTTCTTTAAATTTTCCCAACATTTCGCAGCTGTTTCTTCTCCATGAATATGGACAAGCTGCTGGTCACAGAGTGTCAGTCCTATTATACAGAGACCTTGCTCATTCTTCAGTTTATATTCTTGTATTTTCTGGGCATCATTTTCATCTTCCAGATCCCAAGCATCTACCTCTGGTGGGTTTTGAATTATACTCCACAAACCTTCTCTGCGTAGAAGTAGACTGCATTTCATAGACCATGAAACATAGTTTGTTCCATCCAGTTTGGATATTAGAGACAAACTTGGTAAATTGACTTGTGCCATCTTTTTCTGGATATTAAACTATAATTAATAAAACACAGCTGTCTGTTTACAGTATTGTGTAACTACACTAACTCTCACTTTATATAAGCCTGTTATATCCTGGTTAGTCTGACTGTGCAGCTGGGCCCATAACCAGTGTTAGGGATACACCCTAGCAGAATGTGCACGGCAGTCAGGCAGGCAGGCAAATATGTGAGATAAACGTTTATTGTAGTTTACACTCAGTAAAACAGATACACTGTGCTAGTTAAATAGTTTATTCCAGTAAGAGTTTTAGCATAGTCAAACAGTCCATACATCATTCACTAGTTCAGTCCATTCGGGGATTATTCAGTTGCAAAGTCCAGTGTTGAAAAAGAGGTCAGTAAACTTACAAATATCAGTCCAGTGATATATCTTCTCGCAGTAGAGATATAAAGAAGTCAAACCTCCTTTCTTCCTTCGACGTTCAAAAAACTCAGCAACAGGGAACACGCAGTTAGCAAACCATCAATCCATCAATCCAGCAATCCAGCATTGTCAGCAAGCTAGCAGGTTCTCTTGCTCCCTCTTATGGCGGTTTTACAACCGCACCCAAAATTACATGCTTTGCAGTTTAAAGTGACACACACTTAAACTTACTATCATATTTTATATATATTATTTTACCCAAACTACGTTAGGTAACCTTGTTATTCCTAACAATGTTACTTTATTTAATTCCTCAAAATATTTCCCCCCCCTCAATTTTATTGGAATTGTTTTGAATAAATATAATAACCTTGGTAGAATATTCATTTTATGGTAGCTATTCTTTCTGTTAATGACAGTTGCAAATCTTTCCATTTCTCCAAATCTAGTTTAATTTGTTACATCAGTTTCATATAATTGTCATCTTTAATTGTTGCACATTTTGCTGTTAGCTGTATTCCTAAGTACTTCACTTTTTTGTGAAGTACTAGCTGCATATCAATTCTTTTCATCAACACTCTTTTTTGTGTATCTGTGAGATTGTTAACTAAAATCTTTGTCTTGCTTTTGTTTATTTTAAATCCAGCAACTTCCCCATACTCTTCTATCTTTCTAATTAACTTCAGTCCAGTTTCTAATGGGTCTTCTAATATAAAGACCAAGTCATCTGCATGCCCCGGTAGCTTGTATTTCTCTTTTTTTAATTTCCATTCCTTTTATTTCTTCATCTTGTTGAATATTTCTGGCTAATACTTCCAAAGTCAGTATAAATAGCAGAGGGGACAGTTGGACATCTCCTCCTAGTGCCCTTTTTATATCAAAATTCTCTATCATGTCTCCATTTACCATCACCTTGGATGATTGTTTGTGATATATTGCTTTAATCATATTAATAAACCTCTCCCCAAAGTCCACATACTTTAATTGTAATAGCATAAATTGCCAATTAATGTTATCAAATGCTTTCTGTGCATCTAGAAAAATCAATGCCATTTGTTTTCCAGGATGTGTTTCATAGTACCGTATATACTCGAGTATAAGTCGACCCGAATATAAGCCGAGGCACCTAATTTTATACAAAAAAACTGGGAAAACTTATTGACTCGAGTATAAGCTGAGGGTGGGAAATGCAGCAGCTACTGGTAAATTTCAAAAATAAAAATAATTAATTTGGGAAACGATCTCACTATCATGAAAGGTTTAATTGATTCACTAACCCAAAAGAAGAAGATGATGATGACAGCGGGAGGCAGGAGTCACTCTCTTCCCCTCCCTCGGAGGCCCCTGAGTCAGGAGTCACTACCGCCGGCGCGGCCCCAGTCCCGCGTCGCCTCGGGAAGGAAAGGCAAAAAGGAAGAGCCGTGGCAGCACTTTGCAACAGCAGCAGCGGCACCAGAGGCTCAGGCTCAGCGGCTCCTGGTTTTGCCCCACCCTTCCCAAGGCAACGCGGGACCGGAGCCGCACTGGCGGCAGCAACTCCCGACAGCCCCAGCCGGACACCTGAGCGGAGATGTAGGGAGAAGGCAAAAGCGACGGAAGATCCTTCAGGGAAACTGAGGGGACTCGCCCTTGGTCCAGATGAGCCCCTTCCCGCCCCTAAGGAAGCAGAGGCAGCCAGCAAGGGCAGGCAAGCCCGCTTCACAGACTCCATCCGTCCTCACTCCCACCCACCCACCCACCCAAAGCCACGAAGTCCCCCAATCGCACAGCCCAGAATCGCCCTCCCTTCAGGAGGCAGCAACGACACCCGCCAGCGCGTGGAGCAGGACGGCGCCGGAGATCGTTGGCTGCCTCTTTCGCAGCACGGGAGGCCTCCCCCGGCTGGCCAGCTGTTCTCCTCCTTCTCTGCCTGTGCTCAGCACTGCCGCGGCTCTTCCTTTTTGCCTTTCCCTTCCCGAGGCGACACGGGACTGGGGCCGCACCGGCGGCAGCAACTCCCGACAGCCCCAGCCGGACACCTGAGCGGAGCCCGGGCGGAACTGCCTGTTGCCACCGTGGGCGCCGTTGCGGGCGCCTGGCTGCCCAAGTAAAGAACAGGGCTGCGCCGGACCATCGGAGAAGCGGAGCAAAGCCGGACACCAGCAGCCGCCTCCTCGGCGCAGAAAGCCTCCCCCAACCAGCCGGCCGGTCTCCTCCTCCTCGGTCACACAGAACAAACAGGCAGAGAAGGAGGAGAGCAGCTGGCCAGCCAGGGAGGCCTCCGTGCTGCGAAAGAGGCAGCCAACTATCTCGGCGCCGTCCTGCTCCACGCGCTGGCTGCTCGGACTTGCCGGGCCCGGCACATAGAACAGGGCGGTGCTGGATGTTGAAGAAGCTGAGTGGGGCCGAAGCCACCTTGGCTCGCGTTGTTTTCTGAGCCCACGAGCCTAGAGCCAGGGCGCTTTCATTGCACGGCGGAGCTTCTTGTCTCGGGAAAAACCGGGCGTCGTTGCTGGCCCCTGAGGGGAGGGCGATTCTGGGCTGCGCGATTGGGGGACTTCGTGGCTTTGGGTGGGTGGGTGGGTGGGAGTGAGGACGGACGGAGTCTGTGAAGCGGGCTTGCCTGCCCTTGCTGGCTGCCTCTGCTTCCTTAGGGGCAGGGAAGGGGCTCATCTGGACCAAGGGTGAGTCTCCCCTCAGTTTCCTGAAGGATCTTCCGTCGCTTTGCCTTCTCCCTACATCTTCCCTCTGTTAAAATTCCCCCCACACACACACACTTATTTTCGGGCGGATAGATTTCGTGTCTGAGCATTCTCACATGATGGTGAGTCTTCCCCCTAAAAACAGTTAAAAAAGAAAAACATATCCTCATGCAAGAACTTTTCTGCTTCCGATTACCCCCATGCTTAAAAGTTGCAAAGGAAACACGGAAGCAGGGAAGCGCCTGCCCAGCTCCGGATCTCCACACCATTTTTTTTCAGAGGGAATCTGACTCGAGTATAAGCCGAGGGGGTTTTTCAGCACAAAAATGGGCTGAAAAACTAGGCTTATACTCGAGTATATACAGTACTCAAGATAGTTTCATAGTATTCAAGATCATTCTCATATTATTTTTAATCTGTCTCTTTGGCAAGAATCCATTCTCATCTGGATGTATAAATTAATTAAAAAAACATTTTAATCTCTTGGCTATTATCGAAGAATATATTTTATAATCTGCTTTCAATAGAGATATTGGCCTATATCTTTATCTGCATTAAATCTGAGTCATCTTTCGGTATAAGAGTAATAATCTGAGTCATCTTTCGGTATAAGAGTAATATTTGCATCCATCCATGAGTTAGGAATTTTTGCTTCTAGCAGAACTTCATTATAAACTTCCAACATCATTGGATCTAATATATTTTGTGACTTTTTATAAAATTCTGCCGAAACCCATCAGGCCCTGTTGTTTTATTCCTCTTTTGTCTCTTAATTGCTTCTATCAGTTCCATCATAATTATTCTTTCATTCAACATGACTTTAACTGTTCCAGATACTTTAGGGAGTTCAGATTGTTCCAAATATTGTTGCATTTTATTTTCTGGAATTTTCTCCTGATCATAAGTTTCCCATAATACTCTTTTATTATAATTTTTAATCCTCATTCTGATAAGAAAGAATCCCTTTCTCATCTATTTATCCATGTATCATTTTTCCTCTCTCCTTTTTCAGTTTATATGCCAGCCATCTTCCTGGTTTGTTTGCATTTTCAAAAAAGTTTTGTTTTGCATTTTTTATTTTTTGTGCCAGTTCATCTTTTTCAAATAGATTCATTTTGTGTTTCATTAAATCCATTTGATTTTTTAATTTCTTTTTTTGGGGGGTGGTTCTTTCTGTAATTCCATTTCTAATCTTTTGTATTCTTCCTCTAGCATTTTCTTGTTTTGTTTCTTCTTGTTATTTTTCTTCCCCATGTAAGTTATAGCTAATCTCTGGATATATGTTTTAATAGTATCCCATACAGTTTGCAGTGAATTCTCTCCTTTCCTGTTCTCTTTGAAAAAAAGGGCCAATTCTTTTTCCATAGTTTGTATATATTCTTTCTTTCTTTCTTTCTTTCTTTCTTTCTTTCTTTCTTTCTTTCTTTCTTTCTTTCTTTCTTTCTTTCTTTCTTTCTTTCTTTCTTCTTTTCTTTCTTTCTTTCTTTCTTTCTTTCTTTCTTTCTTTTATTTGGTTTGTCAATTGCTTACAAGATAATAGGTATAAGTAAAAACATAGTTATGAATACATGAATACATATAAGAAGAATAAAAGAAACAATAGGACAGGGACGATAGGCATGTTGGTGTGCTTATGCACGCCCCCTACAGACCTCTTAGGAAAGGGGTGAGATCAATAGTAGACAGTTTAAGGTTAAAGTTTTTGGGGTTTGGGGAAGAAACCACAAAGTCAGGTAGAGTATTCCAGACATTGACCACTCTGTTGCTGAAGTCGTATTTCCTGCAATCAAGTTTGGTGCGATTAACCTTGAGTTTGTATCTATTGTATTGTTATGGTTGAAGCTGAAGTATTCATTGACAGGTAGGACATGGCAATGTATAATTTTATATACTATACTTAGATCGGACCGAAGGCGGTGTAGTTCTAGGTTTTCTAGGTCTAGAATTTCAAGTCTGGTGGCATAAGGTATTCTGCAACGAGTAGAGGAGTGGAGAACTCTTCTTGTGAAATATTTCTGGACTTTCTCAACTGTGCTAATATCAGATACGTAATGTGGGTTCCAGACTGATGAGCTGTATTCGAGTATTGATCTAGCAAATATTTTGTATGCTCTAGTTAGTAGTGTAATATTACCAGAGAAAAAGCTACGTAAGATTTGGTTAACAACTCTTAATGCCTTTTTGGCTATGTAGTTACAGTGGGCTCTAGCACTTAGATCATTAGAGATGAGTACTGCAAGATCCTTGACAGAGTTTTTTCTGATTTTTATTTTTTTTTGCCAATATGTAAGACAGAGCATTTATTTGTTGAGATTTGAAGTTGCCATTTGTTTGACCATTCTGATACATAGTCGAGGTCTTTTTGAAGGGTAGCAGTATTGTCTGTGGTGTTGGATAACTTTACATCATCAGCGAAGAGAACACAGTTGCTCTTAATATGATCACAGAGGTCATTTATGTAGAGTATGAAAAGAGTTGGTCCTAAAACACTGCCTTGGGGGACACCACTTTTGACAGGTACAGAATTTGATAGGACGCTCCCAATTTTGACCATTTGTTGTCTGTTTGACAGGAATGCTTCTATCCAGTTATGCAGGTGTTCAGAGATACCATAAGATTTTAGTTTTAGGAGTAGTTTGTCGTGTACCACTGAATCAAAGGCTTTATGTTGCAATATTGCTTGATTCAATGTCCATCTCAGTTTTCTTTTTTGTCCTTTCCATACAACTTTTATCAGATTGTGATCTGCCCATACATTAGGTTCTATTTCTATCTCTTGTACACATGTTTTCAATTCTGAGGACATCCACGCCATATCTATTCTAGACCAGGATTTATGCCTATTTGAACAGAATGAATACTGATTTTTCTTGGGGTGCACTTCTCTCCATACACCTTGAATTCCTATTTCTTCTGTCATTTTAAAGAAGGATTTAAGGAGTGTTTTCCTCACTTTTTTTTTACCTGTTTTACTGCTCTTATAGTCAAGTTCTGCATCTACAATTGGATTGAAGTCTCCTACCACACAAATATTTTCATATTCCAATTCTATAATTTTCTTATGAAGTTTTCCACAAAACTCATCTTGTTTATTATTAGGTGCATATATTGCTATTAACAACATCTGTTTTTGGTTCATTGTTACCTCCACCATCAATATTCTCCCATCTTCATCTGCAAAGTTTTGTCTGTCCTTTATTGTTTTTTTAATATATAGAACTACCCCTCTTTTCTTTTGCTGCGCTAGTGAAAAATAGAGTTTCCCAATTTTGGAGCATTCTAATAGTTTACTACAGTATATTGTTTTCTATCTCCTCTTGGAGATAGATTAAATCTAAATTCAATTTTTTTTAATTCATTAAAAATCCTTTTCCTTTTCATAGATGAGTTCAGTCCATTTATGTTGATTGATAATAGTTTTGTTTCTTCTTCCATTGTTTACTTATAGATAAGTTTTGTTGTTCTTGTTGATCTTATTTCTCTCTGTTCTTTCTGTCTTGCTCCTTCTCATTACCTTCTCTCTTTTTGCTCTGCTTCAGTTTCTTCTTGTTGCATGCTTCCCTCTGCTATCACTTCCTCTTGTTTTTTGCCATCTATTTCCTCCCTTCTCTCTTCTTCCTCGTATGCTGCAATGTGCTGATAATAGAATTCTTCTGCTTTATCTACATCCAAGTTACCAACATTCCCTCTGGTATTAACCATCTGAAGTTTACATTGTGTTTTATTAGTTGTCTTGTCAGAAATTGATACTGTTTCCTTGTATCTCTTACTTCTGGGTATTTGTTTCAGAACTACTATTTCTCTCCCTTTGTATTTCAATGGTGCGTCTCTTGCTCTTTGAAGTATTTCCACTCTTATTGCCTTCTTTGAAAATCTCACATGTATCTCTCTGGGAAGTTTGTTCTTTCTCGCATAGCTTGTATATATTGTAAACATTTCATCAATCCCAGAGAGGACTTCCTATTTACTCTTTTCCAATGCATCTGCCAACAATTCTGCCATTTTTTCAGGAAGATCTCCTTTTTCCTCCTCAATATTCTGAAATCTCAGGAAGTATTCTGCTCTATCCATCTCAAAAATAATTATAGATAACTCAAGCTCCTTATCTACCATAGTCAATCTGTAATCCATGTCTTCTACTTTCTTATCTGTTTGCTCTGTCTTCTGTTTCATTTTTTGAATCTGTTGCTCATTTTTATGATTATTTGCTGGATGTGGTCTATTTTATCCTCCATCTTTTGGTTCATCTTTTGCATCCTATCTGCCAAATCATCATAATTTTTAGCAATGGCTTCTTGTAGTAGTTGGAACATGGTTTTCATCTCTGATTGAAAAGTATTTAATTTTTTGTTCTGGAACATAACATCAATAGAGTATTGACTCACTGGGCTCGCTGCTGCTGCTGTTACTGCCAGTGGTGGTGGTGGTGTACTTGATGCATTTTTTCCTCCCTGTTTTACTTAAGTTTATATTGCTTGTCATTTTAATAATTTTAAGTAATAGAATATTTCAAGTAATAATTATTTGACAAAGGCAACCAATCAATTATCAAACAATCAATAATAAATCAAACAGTACAATACTCCATAATGCCCAACTTAAAGAATACACCTGAAGCAGTCCAACAATTTCCTTTCTTATTCCCAGTTCTTATTTTCAAACTTCGAATCACTTCACTCTTTTAGCTTTTGTGTTTCACAAAGACAAAATTTATCCATAGTCCTTGTTGAGGTAATTCCCCATTAGGAGAATGAGCGCACACAGGGAGACATAGTGAGAGTAGTGAAGAATAACACACAACCAGCACACAGATACACTGTATAGTAAAATGTAGGTTTTTACTTCCAGTAAAACAGTTAAGCAAAGTTCAACAGGTCATTCATGGTTAAAGCAGTCAGTTTTCAGTCCAGGGATAATCCAATAACAAAGTCCAGTATCCAAAACAGTTCAGTAAAAGACTCACATCAAATCCAAGAATAACGATGATCAGTAACAGTCAATAGGGAAATGCAGGAACGGCAACAGTCTCAGCAACAAGATAAACAACCCAGGTTTCTGGCTCCATCTTATGGCCGTTTGATGAACCACACCCAATTACAATTTTAGCATTCTCTTAAAGAGACAGTATTAAAATGTCTATCCTGGTTTATATATTTTCCAACCCAACTGTTAGGTGACTTACATTCCTAACAGTCCTAAGTTCTCTTCAAAAAGGTTGTTTTCTTTTTTAATATATTGTTATTATTATTACCTTTGTTGTCAGAGTACACCATGTGTACAATGAGATTGGCTGAGCCTCACTTTGTGCACCCCCCCCCCACACACACACAATTCACAGTGAGGACAGAAGTCCCTAACCCAGTCCCAATCTTATTACACTATGTGACCTTGTTGCACAATGCGCTGGCCCTGCAAGTCTATCATACTATGTTGTAATCCATAAAGGCCCCCAAACCCCAAGGCTGTATCAAATAAATTGTGAATCATCAAAAAGGAGAGCAGAAGGATAAGGAGCAGAAGGAGAACAGAAGTCTTCACTTGCTTTATAAACAACGTCTGTTATTTTCCAGTGTCAGTTGCTCAGTTTATGAAATCCATATCCAGACAGAGAGCCACAATGCTTAAAACTTGCACAGTTTCCACTGTCTTTCACTGCAGTTTTCTCTGTCAACAGTTCCCAGGGGCAGGCAGTTTATCTATGTCTTGTAACAATGTTCTTTCAATAAACTGCCCAAGGTCAATTGTTACTCTCCCTTTCTTTTCTTCACTTTCACTATAATGGTTTTATTTTCCAGCCAGCAGATGTCACTGTTGTGTTATTTCTATTCCACTCTGCTCCTTTAACTTCCTTTAACATAAGCTGAATCTTTTCCTTTTTAGGGGTTTCAGAGCCCAAGTTTTATATTCCCAAAAAACGTTTTTAGTTCAATAAAAATCCAATTAATGATGTCCTTAGAATAACCAGACAATTTTCCTCTTTTATCACTTATTTCTCTCAAATAGCTCAAATAGTTCAAATTTCTTATCCAGATCTACTGAAGTATTATATTTTCATCTGGCATTCAAATATCTCTTTCTTCATTCAGACATCAGTGCATGTTTTGATTTTTTTTAAATATACAGGTTACACAGAGATTTTTCAACTGAAAGAACCCTCATCCATAGCTCAAATGAAGTGCTCTCAACCATACTGCACATGAAATTTGCATCTGCTTTACCAACTCTTCTTCTTCCCTCTTCTTACTGTTTTCTGATTACTGCATTCACATGTCTTGGGAGACAAAAACATCTTTTCAACCTTACTCTAAACAAAATCCCAAAAAAGTTCCAATGACTGTAATTGAAATAACCTAGGGAAATGTTAGTTTAAGAGGGTTTTTTCCCTACTTAAAGACAATGAGAGCGTATCCAACGGACATATTTTTTCTCTGCTGAGTTCATGTGACATTCCATTTTCCTCAATCCATGATCAAATCATCAATATCTTTTTTTTTAAACAGTCATTCACCAGGCATTACAACAAAAGAGTACAGCAAAACTGTGTAATACAGCAATTTGTTATTGGGAAAAGGAAAAAAAACAATAGGACAATAAAACAACATATCTAATAAAAAAAGGTTTGTACAGTTGTGTAACTTGGTGAATATATCTGACCACCTGATGTGTGAGTGTAGGGGTAGCATGAGAAAAAAAATCCCCTAGATTAGGGGTGTCAAACATGCATCCTCACGGTGGCATCCCATGACGTATCGGGACTTTCCCCTGCTTCGCTAAACTGGGTGGGGCCAGCATGTGATGCACTTGGCCTGCGGGCCATGAGTTTGACACCCCTGCCTTAGAGGTAAGCACTTATTTTTGTCCTTAAAAGCAAAGCAAAGCAAAGCAATCAACCATCATTTTTTCTCTTACATCTTAGATCAACTATGGGGTCATCAGCCACATTCCAGAGCAGAAACACCATTTCCCTTTTTTCTACCGGGTGACTCCAAAACAAGAACCCCCCCCCCACTTGGCAATTGTAAAGCTGCTCCTGCATTTCCAATGGACGTGGATCGGCCTCGCTGCTCCGGACAATGAAAGTGGAGAAAAGTTTAGAAGAAACTTTGTGCCAGAAGCCGTTAGGAAAGGCGTCTGTGTTGCCTTCTCAGAAAGGTTACCCAAGCTTCAGGACAAAAAGGCAAAAAAGCACTTCCTTCAATATTTTAGCGACACTAAAGCAAAATGTATTGTTTGTCAGTTGGATTCTGAGGCCACATTAACGCTAGGAGTGCTAATACGAAGCATTGAAAAAATAATCCTGCTTGGGGGAAAAGTATGGATTGCTACAGCTTTGTCAGATATCAATGTGAGATTGTTTTACCAGCTGGTTAATCTCCAGCATAACCATCTTTTATTATCCTTCTCAACTCAGACAAAGAAAAGGACACAATATTATGATTTTTATTCACATTACTCTGCTACAGGGAAGTTTGGGGAGGCAGCATTTCAGTGCTCCTATTCAATCCCCTTGTTGTCTAAGAAAGTTTGGAAGAGATGCCTGGAAAAGGAGAGCTGGGAAACCCCACCTCAGGATCTGGTTGAAAGAATCCTGTCTGAAGATGGCTCCAGTATTTCTACATCAATCCAGGTTGTGGCCTGGGTCCTCCATGCTGCCTTTTCCTCCCAAAGGAGGATGATGCATGTTGGGGACCACCAGAAACTCCAGATGGTACAGCCGTGGCAGGTAATGTTTCTTCAAAAATTTGCTGATAGTTCCCTTTCAATTCATTAGTCTTCAAATATTTTATTTGATTATAGTATAAAATACAAAAATGCAAAAGCAAATAGGAGAACACAGTAGGGAGGAGAAGGGTTTTTGTCTACCTCAAGCACAAAGTCCAGAAGCGGTCTCCCCGTAGCAATAAACATATTTATATTCTTTTCTCTGCCAACTCCATCAACTTCAGTGGCCATTCACGTCCAGATTCCCTTTCAATTCTTAAATGTTGCATTAAAGATAAGCAAAGACAATGGGCGATAACCACAGGCAATAATTGCCTGTTTCTAATATTTGTTTTGACCAGATGAGGAGGCTAAGAGAGAGAGAAACAGAGAGGTTGTGTTATTGAATCTCTGGAGATTGTATTGCTGTGTGTGTGTTGTGTGTGTGTGTGTGTGTGAGAGAGAGAGAGAGAGAGAGAGACAGACAGACAGACAGACAGACAGACAGACAGACAGACAGACAGACAGACAACAAAAAGTGGAAAGAGAGTGGGAGAGACAGTGGGAATGGGAAAGAAAGGGACAGAGGAATTAGAGAGAGAGAGAAATTAATCTTCCTACCATATTTTCAGACAGAAGCACTGGGACAAAGTCGCCCTGTTTTGACTTAAGGTTGAAACGAGAATGTGTATATTGCAAATGTGATTGTCCCTATCTTTTTAGCTCCATCCTTTTCTAAGAAATTTCCAGATTTACAATCTTTCTGGGAATGAAGTTTATTTGAATGAGAAAAGAATCCGTACTGCCCATTTTGAAATCATGAACTGGGCAGAATTTCCCAACAAGACTGCTGCTGGGGTGATAATTGGGAAGATTGGAAAAGAAGAAGTCTCATCAGATATCAAGATCTCTGTCCATGAGAGTGCCATCATATGGCCAACGTCTTTTAACCAAGTAACCAAATCTGCCTCTTTGTGGGTTTTATTATTTATCTATTCCTACGTATTCATGTGATTTTGAGGTTTTCAGTCTTTTCACTATGATGGAGGATCTGCACAGGTAAAAGGACAGTTGAAGGAGACATTACTATTTCTCCTGGACCTCTCAAAAGATCTATTGCTTATGGTGGGAATACCAGCATTGTTCTGGGGTAGGATTCAAAACATGCTGTTGGCTAGCCCAAAGCTGCTTGTAGCATGTAAGGAAGCTAAGGAGGCTCATAAATAAAGGACTGATATTTGACTCTGAGAGATTTACTATAGGGCATCTTACTCAGTGGAATCCTTGGTGCTCTCTGAGCTTGCTTGTTGTTTGCTGGTATTCCATTGAATACTGATCCAACTAAGTAACATCATCAATGCCTTTATATGCTTGATGATAGCACTAATAATGGTATCTAGTCAAATAATGAAATGTTTGCAAGCAGACAACCAAACTCCGACAGAATCAAGGCGTTTACAAAATCAAACTTGAGTTACAGAAGAGATTCTCTTCTATTGAATCTTATTCAATGTTTGTTCACAACTGGAGTTTACTTTGAGAAATTGCGACCTAAGAAATACATATTATAAGAAGGCAGAGGGCCTGTTGTAATATATGTTGTTCTAGCAATTGCTAAGATAAGAGCGAGCAACCCTGTGTTTTCCCTGCTTTGGACCACACTTTGCACAGTTTTATATCATTGACCATTTGGCTGAATCTGATGGGATCTGAAGTCCAAATGCAGAAAAATCCCAGAAGGATATTGATTCCTGGACTGGAGAATCATCAGCCTTTTCTGAACATTAAGGGGACTCTGAGACCATAGCCTGCTGAAATGAAACTGAGTGGAGACTTTTCACTAAAACAAAAATATTTTCATTGTGATTGGAAACAGATCTTGAAAGTATCTTCCTGAATTTATGAACCCACTTGGGTGCTCCCTTCCATTTAGAAGTAATCCCCTCATTTATATATTTCTCTGGCCTTCTTTCTGTTTAGAAGGTCCCCTTTTCTAGATGTACTGAAAGTTGCCTCCCAGGATATACGAAGCTCTTGAGAGAAGGAGAACCAGTTTGTTGCTATGACTGTTCTCCATGCATGGAAGGAACCATCTCTGTGCAGAAAGGTAGGAAGTTCAAGAACAAAGAAGGAGCACCAGTCTTTTATTTTAAGGGCAAAGTCAGGATTCCCACAGTTACCCCAATTAAATCATGAGTCTCAAGCCAAACTTCCAAAACTTCAAAAGGATTTATATTAGCAATAACATAGCACTTAGACTTATGTACTGCTTCATAGTGATTTAAAAGTTTTCTAAACAGTTTACAGAGTCAGCATATTTCCCCCAACAATCGGGGTCTTCATTTTACCAGCCTCTGAAAGATGGAAGGCTGATTCAACCTTGAGCTGGTCAGAATAGAACTGCAGGCTGTGGGCAGAGTTAGCTTTGAATTCTGCATTCTAATCATTGCGTCACCATGGCTCTGGTATTAACAAAATTTGATCTCATATGCCGATATGCTACATCCAGACTCAGGAAGCAGTCTAAAAACACTTCATTGAAGGTAGAATTCACCATAGTGGATTTTTCACAAGTTGCTGAAACAATAACAAGCAATTTGAAAAAAAAAAGAGAGAGATCTTGAGAATAACGAAAGCATTTGAAACATGGATAGAAACAAGGTTTATGACTAAAAACCATATATAATATTTTTTGAAATGCAACATGGAGATGGAAAAAAAATAAACACTTGTATGTTATAATGGATGGAACAATCCAAAGACCCAATCACATTACAAAAATTAGAAGAGTTTTCAAAAAGAAAAATACAGAAAATTCACTCCAAGTTATTATTTAAGGAGAAATTGCTGCAAAATATTTTATAGGTGTTCCATAACTACATCAACAATAGAAAAATATATAAATCACTTAACAATATTGGAAAAGCCATGACAAGATGGAACACTTTATCATCTGTAGTGGTTATGCAAAAACAACAACAACAAAACCCAAAATCATTGGGATGAAATACATCAAATTATTCAGAAAAACCCTATACAAAAATGAATTGAAACCACACATTTTCTTTTATAGGTATACTTTCAAAAAGCAAAACCCCATAATGTACTAAGAGGTTTGTTCTGACAGCTGCAAGAACTAATTTGTCAAGACTATTGGAAAATAGGTATTTTGTCAGTGATGTCAGATTGGGAAGTCAATTTACAGAATATGCAGCATCGCACAATTGACAATATTTACAGCAGTGTTCCTCCATCACAGTATCTGTGATGAAATTTAACCAAGTTTAAAAAAGAATGGCTCTCTGTATATGGAATGGCTTGCACAGCAGGATGTATTTAGACCTTTGGAACATGATTTTAGCCAGAAAGTTGTGAGATTAAGGCTTGCCCTTGGAAGTTGTGGGAGCGTCATCACTTGAGACTTTCAAGAAGAGATTGGACTGCCATTTGTCAGAAATGGCGTAGGGTCTCCCGCTTGGGCTGGGGGTTGGACTAGATGACCTACAAGGTGCTTTTCAAATCTGATTATCTGTTATCTGTTAAAACTAATTTAAATAAAGATGCTAGCAAGAATCTTTATAAAGTAAAACACACTCGCAAAAACAAATAAAATAAGTTTGTGGAAGAAAAGCGTTGTGTGTGCACGCATGTATTTTACTCACAGCTTGATGAAGTAAACAAAAGGGAAGAGAGGAAAGTTTTCCATAACCATAATTTTCTACCTTATCCATCCTTAGCAATTATTTCTTTTTGAGATATTTAATTGTCGTTATCGAATGCAGACCAATTTTCATTGTTCTAAAAATATCATTTAAAAAAAGAAGAAAGAGAGTTTTTAAAAATCCTTCATTTCTCTACCTACATCCTGCTTCTGATCAGTTGGTCATGATGTGCTGAATATCACTGAATCACTTGTTAAAAAACAGTACTTTGTGTTTTCCAGATGTAGTCCATTGTGAAAAGTGTCCAAATGACCACTACTCCAACAAGAAGCGGGATCGTTGTGTCCCCAAAGTTATGACTTTCCTGTCCTACAGAGAAAACTTAGGTTTCATACTGGCTATCTCTGCCCTTTTTTTATCTCTTACTACTGCCTTAGTTCTAGGAATTTTTATTAAATATCGAGAAACTCCCCTAGTCAAAGCCAACAACCGTGATCTCACTTATATTCTGTTATTCTTTCTCCTGCTTTCCTTCTTGACTTCCCTTCTATTCATTGGTCAACCCCAGAAAGTGACTTGCCTTCTTCGACAAACTGCCTTCAGTGTTGTTTTCTCAGTTGCAGTGTCTTCCTTGCTGGCCAAGACTGTCATGGTTGTGGTGGCATTTCTGGCCACAAAGCCAGGCAGCAGAATGAGGAAATGGCTGGGGAAATCTTTGGCCAATTTCATCATCTTCTCCTGCTCTGGTGTTCAGGTGGGCATCTGTTTCATATGGCTGGGAATCTTTCCCCCATTCCCAGATTCTGACTTATATTTCCAAAAAGAACAGATCCTCCTGCAATGCAATGAAGGTTCAGTCACCATGTTCTATTCTGCTCTTGGCTACTTGGGCTTCCTGGCTGCCGTCTGCTTCTTGGTGGCTTTCCTAGCTCGAAAATTGCCTGCAACCTTTAATGAAGCCAAGTTGATCACCTTCAGCATGCTGCTGTTCTGCAGTGTTTGGGTTTCTTTTGTCCCCACCTACCTGAGCACCAAAGGGAAATACATGGTGGCCGTGCAGATCTTCTCTATCCTGACCTCCAGCCTGGGCTTACTCGGCTGCATCTTCATCCCCAAATGTTACATCATCATTCTGAGACCTGACATGAATATGAGGGAGCATCTAATGATAAAAAACAATTAGAGTTCTTGATTTTGGCAGTTATTTTTTATCCCGATTATTGCTAGGATAAAATAAGCCATTGCAAATCTTTTATTATTTGTTTTAAAAATTATTTTTTCTCCCATGTGATTAATATTGCTATCAATAAATAGCATAAGGAAAGTTATTGATGTTTCTTCCACAAGCAAATTGATTAAATTAGCAGATCAGTGAAAGGCTGTGGACATAATATACTTAGATTTCAATAAGGCATTTGACAAAGTAGACCACAAGCTACTTCTTGATAAGCTAGAAAAATATGAGGTAGACAACATAACCAACAGATTGGCTGACAAACCATACTCCATGAATAGGCCTTAATGGTACTACATCTACATGGAGGGAAGTAAGCAATGGATTATGACAAGTTTCCATCTTAGGCCCAGTATTCTTCAATATTTTCATAAAAGATTTAGATGAGGGAACAAAAGGAGAACTCATCACATTTGCAGATGACAGAAAGCTGCCAACATCTTGGAAGACAAGTTTGGGATCCAAAAGGATATTGACAGACTTGAACAATGGACCCTATCCTACAAAATAAAATTTAATGTGGAGAAAAGCAAGGTTTTAGGCAAGAAAAACCAAAATTACAAATACAGACTTGTACCTGGCTCAAAATCAGTAACTTTGAGAGGGATCTTAAATAAGAACCAGTAGTGTGTGTCAGCAGCCAAATAAGCTAACATAAACCTTGGTTGCATAAACAGAGGCATAGAATAAAAATCACATGAAGTATTAATACCACTTTATGAAAATTTAGCAAGACCACACTTGGAATACTGCATCCAGTTTTGGTTACCACATTACAAAAAAAGATGCTGAGACTTTGGAAAAAATGGAAAGAAAAGCACCTAAGATGATTAAGGGCCTGGAGACAAAAACATATGAAGAATGGTTTGTAGAATTCGGTTTAGCTAGCCTAGAGAAAAGAAGGACTAGGGGGGACATGATAGTGGTATTCAAGTATTTGAGGGACTGCCACAAAGACAAGGCTGTCAACTTATTTTCCAAAGCACCAGAAGACAAGACAAGAAACAATGGATGGAAAATAATCAAGGAGAGAAGCAAACTGCTATTAAGGAGAAACATTCTAGCAGTGAGAACAATCCAGTGGAACAGCTTGCCTTCAGAAGTTGTGGGAGCTTCATAACTTGAGACTTTCAACAAGAGATTGGACTACCAGGGGAGGGCGGAGCTGGCGTCACGACGATACGGCATGCAATCTTGGAGATCTGAGATCGCTGCCGATATCTTTGCTCCTGGACGGTCCTATCGGATCTAAACCATCCCGAAGAGATGGGGAAAGTGAAGAGCGCATCCTGTCGATCCCAGGGATACCGCAAAGTCCCTGGTAGATCCAGGAGAAGCTCTTCTTGCCAGCGGCAAAGAGGCAGCCATTAAAGCTGCTGAAGTTGGGACAGCTCCGAAACAAAAGAGAAGAGAAAGAGAGAGTGTGCCGGTTTGGTGAGAACTTTTTCTTTATTCTAAGATCTGAAAGGACATCCTAAGGAAAAAGAAAAAATCAGTAAAAGCTTTGACAGAAGTGATTAAGTGGCGATTTTAAACAGGAATGTCAAAGTAATGTTTTTTTTCTCATTGCTGGATTTTCTATACATGATCTCATATTTTAAAACTGGACTGTTTTTTTCTTTTCCATCTATCTTTTTTCTCCTTTTTGATTTTGTAACATTTTAGGCTAGAGACTCCCTTTTAGTTATTTCTTTTTTTAAATTATCTTTTGCTTTTTTTATTAATTCTTATTATATTTTGCTTGGAAAAGGAGGGGGAAAGTGAAAGCAAAGAAACTTTGTAATACTGCCAACTAAAGGCTTGGAAATATTTCCTGGTATTTTTGTTTTTTCATCTACCTTTCTGGTTTATTTTTATGCACTCTTTTCTATTTGAAACCTCTCAATTGGATTAAGGTGTTGAAGAACTTGAAGAATTTTTCCTTTTCCTTTTTTTTCCAAGCCTTTTTCTTCATCTAACTATTGACTGGATTAAGGTATACAAGAACCTGAAGAAATTTTGTCCTCCTCCCTTTTTTTATCATTACTATTTGGCTTCTTTTTTCTACTATTTTTATTTTGAACTACAATTGGTTATTTCACAATTGGATTAAGGTTTAGAAGAACCTGAAGATTTTGAATTGCTTAAAATGAGTAGGAAATTTACAGCTCTTGGCTCTTCAACTTCTACTTCTTCCTCTCCACCAAATGGAGGACAACATTCAATACAGACAATGTTAAAGCAAGAAAAAGAAAACGTGACTCTGCAGGTGATTATGCAAGGAATTCAAAATATTCAAGCAATATGAGAGAATATTGAAAAGAGAATAGAGAACATTGAACAAAGGACAGAGAACATTGAACAAAGAACAGAGAACATTGAACAAAAAACAGGGAAAACTGATGAAAAAGTGGAGAACATCCAACAAATGATATTGAAGTATGATGAGAGATTCCAAAAAATTGAAGAAGAAGATAAACAAAGAGACAAGAAGATTGGAGATATTGATAATGGTGGTTGAACAAGATAAAAGTGGTATGTTGAGATGGGAGATGGATAGATCAGAATTCTATCTTAGATTCCAAAATGTAGAGGAAGAAAAAGGACAAAACTTAGCTGAGATAATGATAGAAATACTGGCTGAAGCTTTGGAAATAACTCAAGAGAAGATGATGGATGGAATAGATGAGGTTTATTGAGTTTTCACAAAATATGCGATGAGAAATAGCTTACCAAGAGAAGTTCACATTAGATTTACAAAGAAAGCCATTAAAACGCAAATATTGCAAGTGGCAAAAGAGAAAACATTGAAATATAAGGACAACGACATTGTGGTCTTGAAACAAATACCCAGAAGAGTGAGAGAGGTGAGAAGAGAATACCAATTTCTGACTAAAATGCTACTTAAAAAAGAGGTGAATTATAGATGGCTGATTCCAGAAGGTTTAATGTTCACATGGCAAGAACAGAGACATAAAATTGACTCAATTGAGAAAGCGGAATTATTTTATACAGAATTTTTTGGAGGGAAAGAGGAAGAGGCAGAAAAAGAAATCTCACTAATTGAATTCCAAGAGGACTGCCAAATAGCGATTGAAAAAGAAGAAGGTTCAGTAGGTGGAAAGGTGGAAGCCAAAGAACAACGTGAACTAAGATCTACGAGAGCTGCTAAACCTAACTACAAAATATAACCATGGAAGAGAAAAAACTGATTACAATTAATATAAATGGACTTAACTCAGCTGTTAAAAGAAGGAAAACTTTCCATAAATTAGAGAAATTAAAATTTGATATAATTTGTCTACAAGAAGTACATATTAAAAAACAATATGAACAATTGTTGATACAGCCAAAACTAGGGAAAATATTTACTTCCTTGACACAATGTAAGAAAAGAGGACTGGTTTTATATATTAAAGAGACCATCCCAGCAAAATTGATTTATACCGATGATGACGGAAGAATACTAATGGTGGAAATAATGGACAATAATACAAAAACACTCCTGATTGCAATCTATGCCCCAAATGACAAACAAGAAGAATTCTAGAAAACATTACATATGAAAATAATTGAACTGGACTATGCTAATATAGTTATGATGGGAGATTTTAATGGAATTGTAGACAATAAATTGGACTATACAGCACAGAAAACAATAAAGCAAAACAGAAAGACTCTCCCTAAATCTTTTTTTAAAATGGTAGATGAAATAAACTTAAAAGATACATGGAGAGAAAGAAATGCTAAAACTAAACAATACACCTTCTATTCAAATAGACACTTATCATGGTCCAGAATAAATATGATATGGATGTCAACAGAATTATTAACTAATATTCAAGAAATAAATATTAAAACAAGTACTTGGGCAGATCACAATCCAATGACAATTAAATGGAAAGGACAAAAAAGAAGATCTAGATGGATGTTAAATAATACTATTTTAAAGGAAAAAGGCTTCACACAGTGGATGGAAAAAGAATTGGCTTTTTTCTTTAGAGAAAACAAAAAAGAAGATACATCAATTCAGAATGTATGGGATACAATGAAGGCATATGTTAGAGGCTTGATAATAGACTATACAAGGAAAAGAAATACTATGAAAAGATTAGCCTCCAAGGCCTTAGAGGATGAGTATAAAAGACTTGAAAAAGAGCTACAGAAAATGCCACAGAAAAAGGACATTAAGTTAAAAATGGATATAATCAAACATAAAATGAGTCAAATAGAAAAAGATAAATTAGCACAGAAAATTAGAGGTGCTAAACAGAACTACTTTGAAGATGCAAACAAACCAGGTAGATGGTTAGCATACAAACTGAAAAAGGAGAAAGAATCAAGGAAAATATTGCAATTAACAGATGACCAAGGCCAAGTTTGCTATGGTAGTAAAGAGAAGAAGGAAATCATTTGAGACTTCTATGGGAAACTATATATGCAAGAGAATATTGATGAGGAAAGAGTTAAACAGTACTTACAAAATGCTAATTTACCTCAGATACCTAAAGAGATTGAAACAATGTTAGAAAGCAATATAACAATGATGGAGTTATATTGATGAAGCACTCAAGAAGCAAAATAATGGAAAGGCACCAGGCCCAGATGGACTTCCGGCAGAATTTTACAAAACATTACAAGAATTGTTGAATCTTCCATTGCTAGAAGTTATGAATGAAGTTATGTTGAAGAAGAAGATACCCAAATCATGGTCAGAAGCCTATATTACACTTATTCCAAAAGAGGAGGCCGACCCATTACAGATTAAGAACTATAGACCCATTTCTCTGCTAAATGCAGATTATAAAATCTTTGCTTCAATATTGGCAGAAAGATTTTAAAAATATCTAAATAATTTTATTCATCCTGATCAAAATGGATTTCTGCCAAAGAGACAATTAAAGATAATATGAGAGTAATCTTGGACACCTTGGAATACTACGCGGCACATCCTGAAAAACAAATGGCTCTGATATTTCTAGATGCACAGAAGGCATTTGATAATGTGAATTGGCGATTCATGTTATTACTGTTGGAACAGATGGGTTTTGCTAGAAAATTTATTCAAGCAATAGAAGCTATATACTATAAGCAAACGGCAAAGGTAATGACAGAGGGAGAATTGACAGACTCTATCAATATAAGAAAAGGAACAAGACAAGGGTGCCCACTATCACCTTTGTTGTTTGTGTTAACTTTGGAAGTGCTAAACAGAAATATTAGAGATGAAAAGAGTATAAAAGGAATGAAAATTTAAAAGGAAGAATTTAAATTGCAAGCATTTGCGGATGACTTGGTTTTTATTTTAGAAGACCCACTAGAAACAGCACCAAAATTGATAGAAAAGATAGAGACATATGGAAAGGTGGCTGGTTTGAAAATAAATAAAGATAAGACAAAGATCTTGACAAAAAATATGCTATTAAGACAAAAGGAAGAACTGGCAGACCTATTGAAAATTCAGGTCATGAATAAGATCAAGTACTTGGGGATATATTTGACAGCAAGATGTAGTACACTAAAAGAGAATAATTATATCAAACTTAAACAGCAGATAGTGTTAGATCTGGCAAAATGGGAAAATTTACAACTGTCACTAATAGGGAGAATTTCAACAATCAAGATGAATATATTACCCAGAATTTTATATTTGTTTCAAACAATTCCAGTTAGGCTTGGAAAAGATTACTTTGAAGATTTAAATAAAATTGTGTTGAAATATATATGGCAAAGTAAGAAAGCGAGAATAAAGTTAAAACTTTTGCAAGATGCTAGAATTAGAGGAGGATTTGGTTTGCCTAATTGGGAGTTGTATTATCAAGCTACAAATCTGATGTGGGTTAAGGAATGGATAACACTAAGAAATACTAGATTGTTGTCATTAGAAGGACATGATTTGTTGTTGGGGTGGCATGCTTTTTTATGGTATAAAGGAACTAAAACACAGGGGTATTTTAGAAGACATTATATACGGGAGTCTCTGTGGTTAAACTGGAGAAGATTAAAAGACAATGTTATTTGAAAATTCCAGTCTGGCTATCGACTATTTTCTTATCCTATAATATACAAAAAGGAACAAACAGTTAGATATGGTGAAATATTGAATGAAAAGGGTGAACTCAAATCTATACAAAAACTAGAGGAACAAGGTATAAAGATGAATTGGTTTTCATATGCACAAATACATTCAAGGTATGATAAAGATTCTCAAATGGAAGGTTTTTATGATAAATTGACTGATTTAGATAAGATTTTGACAGGTACTGATGAAAAGGTGATTAAAAAATTGTATGGATATTTATTAGAAATTAAACTAGAAGAACAAGTTAAAGAAACTATGATTGCTTGGGGGAAGAATTTTGGGTATGGGATTGATTTAGAGAAATGGCAAAAATTGTGGTCTCAAAATTATAAAATGACAATGTCAACAGCATATAACAAAAATTTGTATAAGATGTTTTCCAGGTGGCATTTCCCCTCGGACAAGAATAGCAAGAATGTTCAAGAATAAATCGGAAAAATGTTGGAAATGTCATCAGACACCTGGCTCATATTACCATATGTTGTGGACTTGTGCAGATGCTAAAAAATACTGGACTAAAATCCACATGTGGTTGGAAAAAATGTCAAAAAAACATATAGACTTGAAACCAGAGATATTTTTATTGGGAATTTTACCTGAAATATATAGTAAAGACTTGAAATATCTGATTGTAAATGTATTAATAGCGGCTAGGATTGTATTTGCCAAAAACTGGAAAAATGAGAAAACACCATCACAGGAGGAAATCATTAAGAAAATATTGGAATGTGCTGAAATGAGTAGATTGACATTTGAAATTAGAGAACAAGAGGATAAACAATTTTATAAAATTTGGGAACTATTCTATCAATGGTTAGACGATAAAATACAGTGATGAAATATGTGGACTTTTAGAAAATAATAAATATATAAAGATGTACTTCTTTCTTATTATATCTACAAAATGATTTTAGGATAGATTTGGGGTGATAATATGAACTTTTATAAAAAAAAACTAAGTAAATTATGATTATCTTGTAAAACATGAATGAATAAAAGTATAGTCAAATGATTGATTAATAATGATACTAAGGTATTTAATTTTTGATTGAAAATATGAGATTATATGCAATGTAATTGTAATTGAAGACTACGAAATGGAAGCACAAAACAATTTGTAAACCAACTGGCACACTTTATGTATACATATGGAAGATGGCTTGATGTTTTTATGTTTTGTTTGTTTATGTTTGTTTTTAAAAACCAATAAAAACTTTTTAAAAAAAAGAGATTGGACTACCATTTGTCGGAAATGCTTGGGCAGGGGGTTGGAGTAGATGACCTCCAAGGTCCCATCCAGCTCTGTCCTGATTTTTTGATGATGACGGTTCCATGTGAGTTATTTTGTCATATTTCATTTCATATTGTTAAGCTTCTATAGTTGAACAATCATCACCTTTGATTTACTTATTTAGTTATTTGTTCATGGGAATATCATTTTTTCATTCCCTTCAGCTCTTTTCTGCAGACGATCTAGAGCCAGGCCTGACAAACTGGCGGCCCATGGGCCAGATACTTGGTGTGCAGGCCACACGCACCCCAGCTCTTCAAAAGCAAAAAAATGTTGTGATATGTCACAATCCGGCCTGTGATGTGATCGAGTTTGATACCTGTGATCTAGACTCTCCTGATTGTTAATGTAAGAATATTGGGTGCTGATATGAAGGCGCTAATTCAAGTACATGTTGTTTTGAATTAAGCAGAACATTTGGAAGAATTGCCTTTTGCATTAGGAGAGAAAGGAGACCAGCTCATTTCCATCAGGAAAGTGTGATAAAATTCTCTATAAAGAGAATTTGTTTAAGATGTTTTACAGGTGGCACTTACCCCCAGCAAGATTAGCAAAGATGTTTAAAGATAAATCGGTGAAATGTTGGAAGTGTCATCAGACACCTGGATCATATTACCATATGTGGTGGATATGCACAGAAGCTAAAAGATATTGGACTAAAATACACATGTGGTTGGAAAAAAATGATAAAACAACACGAAGACTTAAAGCCCAAGCTATTTTTATTGGGGATTTTTCCTGAAAGATACAGTAAAGAAATAACATATCTGATCATTAATGTATTAACAGCAGCTAGAATTGTATTTGCACAAAATTGGAAAAATGAAAAAATTCTGATGGAGGAGGAAGTAATTAAGAAAATAATGGAATGTGCAGAAATAAGTAGATTAACATTAGCAATTAGAGAGCAAGAAGAAAAGGAGTATTATAAGATTTGGGATTTATTCTATGGATGGTTAGAAAGTAGAGTAAGAAATTAAAGGATATGGTAATAATAATGATACTTTATTACTGATTATTTTTGAATATATTACAATATGAATATAATTTAGTATAGATGGGATTTGCCTTTAAGGATAGTTTGAAATTGAAATAAAAAAATCTAATGACAATGTAGTAATGATGTAATATGATATATAATGTTGACTAGAATATAATGTGAATGTAAACTCAATGAGAAATGTATACAAATATTAATATGTGCACAAGATACAGTATATGTATAATTGAAAGATGGTTTTTATTTGTCATTTTTGTTGTAAAAATAAAAAAGAATTTTTTAAAAAGGAGAGTGTGCTACTCTTTCATATCAATCCAAAAAAATTGTTAAAAATGGCCTGTTAAAAATCTACTCGATTTATTAAGGCATACTTTCAAAACTTCTTTCCCAAAGATATCTGAGTTGCAATGCTAACTTTGCCATTTAATTACAAAGTTTAGAATATGGGAAGCAACATTATTCTCAGTTTCCTTGAGTCAGTTATGTGGGACTTCACACAGGGAGAAATGTGGCAAAGACTTTCCTTGGGGCTCTGTACTTGCAAATCACAAGGAGTTGACTCGGTAGAGGAACCTGATAGATTTTTGGGAGGGGAAAATTCATTCCACACCTTCTCAATTGGCTTAGGGTCCTCAACTTACAATCACAAAGGAGCCTAAAATTTATGTTGCTAATTGAGACAATTGTTAAATGAATTTTGCCCCATTTTGTCAGAATTGTTAAATCATTGTTGAATCTGATTTCCTCATTGACTTTGCTCATCAGAAGGTCTACCAGAGTTAATTCACAAGCATGATCAGTGTCTTCTCTGTGCTATGACTCAACATGAAACCCAGATATAACAGGACCAGATCAATGGTGGTATTCTACTGGTTCAGCCCAGTTCTGGCCTACTGATGGTGCTGAAAATCAGCTGGCAGAGAACCGGTTCGCTCCAAGTCTCTCCGATGCCCTGCAGTTGGGCCCACCTGCCACTCCTGCTCCTAGGTCCTTTTTAATTTCTCTACTGTTGGCACAGCAGTTCTAAACAGCTGAGAGGCACAGTAGCTTAGTTTTTGCTGTTTTAACGCATGCGCAAAGAGCGCATTTGGTGCGTGTATGCACAAGTGAGTTTGTGCGAGTCATGTGATCCCACCCCTCCAGCCATGCCCACCAAGCCACGCCCACAGAACTGGTGGTGGGAACTTTTGAATCCCACCACTGGGCCAGATATTCTTTTTACTCCAGAGTAAGTTTCTTGAATAATGGGAATAAAAAGTTTCGTGAGTTGTTATTTTAAGGATTACATTGGAACTACATCCATAAGTCAGGCAAAGTTTTTTCCCATCAAGCACACTTGTAAGTGAAGTCATACAGAGAATCAACTGTGATCCCCAAATCTCTGTATAATTATCAAAATCACAATGATTACTTCATCTTCCATTAAAGCCTAGAGGACTTCTCTCACCCAAGGTTATCTTGAAAACAAGTAGGAATATTTAATAACCCGCACCAACAGATTTCACAAATATTTAGTCATTCTTATAAAAATCTGAAGATCTGGTCCACAAGAACCTCCAGGCACACTGAACACGCCAGAATACTGTCCTTTTAATATGCCAGACAACATTTCATCTTGCTTGATCAAGTCAGTGTATCTGTGTCCTTTGGCAAGAGAACTGTGCTTCCCCTCAGATTTCCCTCAAAATAAAGACAGAGGTGCCTGTCTCGGAGAATTACAGAAGATTTTCATTATGGTATCTGAAATACTGCTTCTTCTTCTTCTGGTGTCCCATTTTCCATGTAGTAGGCTGATGACCAAATGTTCATTAAATGTGCAAAAAGAAGACAAACACGAATTTAATTACTACAAACCAGGAGATTTTCTGATTAGTGGAATCATATCCACGTCTAACGCTATATATAAACCATATGTTTTCTTTAAGCCTCCAAACCACAGATTTTTAAGGTAATTCCTGATATGAACTTAACACTAGTGATTAATTTTATCCTTTCCACTGTCTTCCTTTTATTAGGGATGGTTTGTGTCTGCCTTTTTCTCTTTCTTTCTCCCCTTCCCCCACTCTCACACACACGCAGGCATGTACACACTCAGCCCCCCTCCCCACACACATAAACACAAATCTTTCCTTTCTTGGCAAGTGGTCATGTTCCTCTCCTGTTGTCTTTCAGAAGGCTTATGGATGTGAAAAGGAGCTGAGACTGTCATTTTGCTTTCTGCAGGAGGAATGCTATCTCCCAACTTACTTTTTGTTGTGAGGGAAGTAACTAAACAATTAAAATTAATAACATGGAACAACAGAACTATTGCAAGATAAAATGTTTACTATTTCACATCACTGATAGGAACATTCAAACTTAATATGCTTTAATAATAGGGGCCCCATACCAATCTCTGTATGTTAACCCTTCAATGCACCTTGTATCATATAAATACAGCAACTGTATGGCTTAGCTGTCATAGGGGCCCCAGTATATTGCTTTGCCCGGGGCCCATAATGCTGCTAAGATGGTCTTGTTCATGAGATCAACCAGCATCCCAAGCTGTTACCAAACATCACCCTGGGCTACAGCATTGGAGATACATGAGAGGGTGATGCATTCCATAACTAATTTCAGATTGTTGGATTGTCCAGTTTCCAGACTTGACTCATAAAGACAACAATCCAACTGATTAGTTATAAATGTCATAAAGGAATCGCTTTAGGAAATGGGATGTGATTTTATGAATTGAAGATGAAATCCCCACATCAAGATGAAAACTAACTGAAGTCTCTTATCTTGCAGTATAAAAAGCATGAGCTTCTGGCACATCCTACATTTCTTCTTTGCCATTCATGAGATCAATGAAAATCGGAAGCTGTTACCAAACCTCACCCTGGGCTACAGCATCTATGAGAACTTTTTCAATGCAAGGATGACATATGAGGCCATGCTGGACTTGCTTTCTACAGGGCAGGAGAATGTCCCAAACTACAGTTGTGGAAGACAAAATAATCTGTTGCCTCTGCTTGAGGGGACTGATTCTGATCTCTTTACTCAAATTTCCACCATGCTGAGCATCTACAAAACCCCACAGGTATGAATGAAAAGCTAATTTAACTCTTCAAATAGCCCCAAACGGTCGGATAATAAATAAAATTAGAGAGGCAATGGAGCTCAAAGAAGTCCTGAAATGGTATCAGGCATTCAAATAATTCTGATATCTTTTTTGAAGCTGAACAAACCTTCATTCATAGTTCAAGTGAAATGCTCTTAACCATCCTGCACATGAAATTTTCAACCACTTTTCCAATCCTTCTTCTGCCTCGTCTCACTGTCTTCCAATCACATGATTTGGGAGAGAAAGACATATTTTCAATTTTATTTGAAACAAATTGAAAGAAAATGTCAAGGACTGACATTTAGTTTATTTTTGTTACCCTATTTGTACATAAAGGCCAAAAAAAACCCCCAAAACCCGGCATCCCATCCAACTTTCTTTTCTCTGCTGTGTTCACATATCATTCCATCATCCCCAGGGCATTACTGAGACATGTATAGCTGAACTGGTTTTATAATAGTAATGTCAATTCAGAAAACATTTCTATGCCTGTTTTAGGGTTGCCACGATCAGAAGTGGGGGGGAGGGAGGAAATTTGAAAGAGCATTGCAGCAGTTTGGAACCGAACATGCATTCCATTCTTATCTTGCAAAGATTATAACTATGTACGTGTTTCATTGGAGAATATGAATTATGATGGGTGGGTGGGTGGGGGGAAACCAGGGTCAAGAGTGGCAGTGAATTGCGTATCTCAGAATCGGCTTCAAACAGGTCATGTCGACATGTTTGCTCCTAATAAATTCTTTATACTTTTTGAAGCTTGGCTCGAGGCTCATGATTTAATTAGGGCAACTGCCGGAATCCTGACAAGTGTTTTGTCCTTTGTTTTTGGACTGCTAAAGATGTGAAAAATGTGTCGTATTTCTCCTCCCATAATTTTGGCAGAAAGTTGCTAATAGGCAATGATTAGAAATGCAGGCAAGTGATATCAGACATTGAGATTCAAAATGCAAGAACAGGGAGAAGGAAGTTCTCTTCCATGGAGGAACAGCTCTGATGTGTAAGCAATTATTTTTGTCCTTAAAAACAAAGCAACCAATCATCTTTTCTATTTCATCTTAGATCAACTATGGGGTCATCAGCTACTTTCCAGAGCAGAAACACCATTTCCCTTTTTTCTACCGGGTGACTCCAAAGCAAGAACCTCCCCACTTGGCAATTGTCAAGCTGCTCCTGCATTTCCAATGGACGTGGATCGGGCTCACTGCTCCGGACAATGAAAGTGGAGAAAAGTTCAGAAGAACTTTTGTGCCAGCAGCCCTAAGGAAAGGCATCTGTGTTGCCTTCTCAGAAAGATTTCCCGAGCTTCAGGATAAAATAGCAGAAATGCACATCCTTCAATATTTTAGTGACTCTAAAGCAAAAAGTATTGTTTGTCAATTGAATTCTCAGACCACACTAAGACTAGCAGTGTTAATACAAAACATTGAGAAAAGTAAAATTCTGTTTGGGGAAAAAGTATGGATTGCGACAGCTTTGTCAGATATCAGTGTGAGATTATTTTACCAGCTGGTTAATCTCCAGCATAACCATCTTTTATTATCCTTCTCAACTCAGGCAAAGAAAAGGACACAATATTATGATTTTTATTCACATTACTCTGCAACAGGGAAGTTTGGGGAGGCAGCATTTCAGTGCTCCTATTCAATCCCCTTGTTGTCTAAGAAAGTTTGGAATACATGCCTGGAAAAAGAGATCTGGGAAACCCCTCCCCAGGATCTGGTTGAAAGAATCCTGTCTGAGGATGGCTCCAGTATTTCCACAGCAATCCAGGTTGTGGCCTGGATCCTCCATGCTGCCTTTTCCTCCCAAAGGAGTCAGAGGAGGATGCGTGTTGGGGACCATCAGGCACCCCAGATAATACAGCCATGGCAGGTAAGACTTCTATTACAAAATGCCACTGATGTTTTCCTTCCCATTCTTAAATGTTATGTCAGAGGTAAGCAGGGGTAAATGTGGATGGGGGGAATTCCAGTAACAACTCTCAGTTTCTAATACTTTTTCTGACCAGATGTGGAGGCTTAAAGAGAAAGAGACAGATTCTGTCATTGAATCTTCCAGACTAAACTGGGTATGTTGGTTCAGGATGCTTGTAAGAATAGACCTTGTCTCAAGAGAGAGAGGAAAGTTTCATATATTTGTGAAATAAATAAGTAACAGATGCCTCAGTAGCCATCAAATTCTCTCTTAAACTCCAGTATTGGTCTGATGTAGTAATGGCACTGAAAAAAGTGACTTATGACAGGTTTCACAGTTACAACCGTTGTAGCAGCTCCGTGATATTGGGATCAAACTTCAGATGCTTGGCCACTGGTTCATACATAGGACTGTTGCAGCTTCCTGGGGTCAGGTGATCACTTTTTGCAACCTTCTCAAAAGCAAAGTCAATGGAGTAGCCAGATTCACTTAATAAACAGCTTACTAACCTATCAATTGTAATGATCCACTTAACAACTGTGGCAAGAAAGCTCATAAAATGGGACAAAACTCACTTAAAAAATTCTCACTTAACAACATAAATTTTGGGAGCAATTGTGGTTGTTAATTAAGGACTACCTGTATTTGTGAAATAAATACCAGATGCGACAGTAACCATCATAAAGGTTTTAAGGTCTTCAACTTCAACGTTGGTCTGATGGTGTTCCCGTCCTGCCATGCAAGGAATGGTCAAGTCTTTTTTTCTCTTTAAAAACCAAGCAGATCAGTTGACTTGCTTCTCACTACCGCTTCCGGGTCACATAACTTGGCAATTTTCTTCTGCATTTTCAGTCTCCCAAGATCCTTTTTTATCTTTCTTTCTCCTTTGACAAGTAAACCTTAGAACCTGGAGCCCTGTCATTTCTCCCAACCTTTTCATTACCCACCACCAACTGTTGGTTACATAAAATACTACAGAAGATAAAATGTTGCAGAACTCCAAAAGGCCATAAAATATTATTTATTGATTGATTATATTTATATGCCATCCATCTTAGCGATAAAGCCAATCTGGGTGGCTTACAAACAGTAAAAAAATAAATAGAAAATCAATTATAAATTTAAAAACTATTTAAAAAAACAAGAAACAAGGAGATGGACAGCACTGGGTTGAGATCTTCTTAGCCCAACAACAACCTCCAGTGAGGAGTGCCTCACTTCAAGGATACAGGCCAATTAGCAAAACTGAGTTTTGATTCCCTTCTAAAAAGGATGGGAGTTCAACACAAGAGGTGGGGAAACAACCCTAGAAAGATGGTGAGATTGTTGGAGTTAAAAGATGTTTCTGACCTGAGATTAAAAATTTCATAAAACAAGTGGTGCGGTTGGCTAGAGTTGGATATCACGCCTCACAATCAGGAGGCTGTGAGTTTGATCCTAGGCAGAGGCAGATATTTCTCTCTTTGGGTACGACATTTCTGCTGAATAGAACTCCGCATTGGTGACAGGAAGGGCGTCTGGCCAGTAAACACTCAGCTCCATTCAGTTGCCCAGACTCCACCCCACAAGGGATTATGGGGTCATTAAAAGGTGATGATTAAAATTTTTCATAAAATAGAGCAGGTTAAAATAATGAACAGAAAAGTTTATGTATATGTATTTATGTATGGGAGAGAAAGAAAGAATAGGGGACAGACTGGGAGAGGGAACTGGAGATTTAGAGAAGGAGGGAAGAAAGGAGTGAGAATGAAAATCATATTTCTGTCACATAATAGACAGGGGCACTGAGCTGAATATCCCACTTCTGACTTAGGGCTCAAAAGAGAATGTTTCCGTGGAAAGTGTGATTCTCCATGTCTTTTCAGCTCCATCCTTTTCTAAGAAACCTCCAGATTTACAATCTTTCTGTGGATGATGTTTATTTGGATGAGGCTGGAATTCCTATTGCTGACTTCGATATTATGGACTGGGCAGTATTTCCCAACAAGTCTTCTGCTGGGGTGAAAATAGGGAATATTGAAAAAAAAGGAGTCTCTTCAGATATCAAGTTCTCTATCGATGAGAGTGTCATCATATGGCCAACTTCCTTTAACCAGGTAACCAGATGTGCCTGTTTGTGGATATTATTATTCATCCGTTCCTCGGTATCTGCCTGCTTTTGTATCAGTTGTCAACTCAAAAATATTTATCTGGTCTTTTAGAGTTGTCAACAGAAAGGGAGTGGGGGGAGTAATGCATACCTTAAATATTTTCATAGATAATTGTTAGGCGGCCGAAGCTTCTGGCATGCAAGATTATCACTGGAGAGCATGATTGATGACTCTTGGCTATGGATGTGTCTCATTGGAGAATATGAATAATGATACACCCAAAGGGGTGGGGGAAGACCAGGGTCAAGGGTGAGATGAATGATGTGTCTCAGAGTCGGCTACTCCCAGGTAACGCCAACATGTTCACTTCTAATAAATCTTGTCTTTTAAAAAAAAAAACTCTGAGAGATGTGGCTAGAGACTCATGATTTGAATAGGAGTGGATTGTCAGAGCCCTGGCATCAGTCTCCTCACCTTGATCGAGGCTCTGTGCTAATGAAAAAAAAACTGATTGAAGGAGATGCTACTATTTCTCCTAGATGTCTCCTAGATTGCTAACTGTGGAAATGCCAGCATTGTTCTAGGTTAGGATGGGAAGCATTTTGGCTAATCCAACAATGCTTGTTTCCTGTAAGGGAGCTCAGGAACCACACAAAACCCTTAGACCCTGAGGATTTTACCTCAGTACAATCCTTGATGCTCTACTAGATATTTTATTCCCCAGCTTGAAAACATTATCAGTGCAATGATGATAGGATCATGTGCCTGATGGTAGCATAAATGATATTGTCTAGTCCAGTAGTGAAATGTCTGCAAGGAAGCAACCATATCAAAGTACACCAAGGACTGTACAGTTCAACCCTGAACTGCAGATATTTATTCTACTGGATCTGACTCAGTGCTTGTTCAAACTACAAGTTCAGAATAGAGCTGAAAGGGACCTTAGAGATCTTTCAGTCCAACCCCCTGCTCAAAGGGGAGACCCTACACCAGTGATGGCGAACCTTTTTGTTGTGGTGTGCCGAAAGCACGCATGCGCCAGCACCCACAATGCAATGCACCTTGCCCCCCTGCGCATGTGCACACAACCCACCCTTACCTGCACTGTGCATGTGCGTGCCTCACAGCTGATTTTCAGCTCGTTTGATGCCTTTTTTGCCTTCATGGAGGCTCGAGGGAAGCCTCTGCAGCCTCAGGAGGCCGAAAAATGAGCCTTCTTGAAATACCGGAAGTGCCTGTTTTCAGCCTTCTGAGGGCCTCTGGAGCCTGGGCGAGGCCGTTTTCGCCCTCCCAGGGGCTCGAGGGAAGCCTCTGCAGCCTTTCCAGAAATACAGGTAGTGCTGAAACCGGTCTGTTTTTCGGCCACCAAAGGCTGCAGAGGCTTCCCTCAAGCTTCCAGGAAGGCAAAAAAGGCCTCAAACAGGCCAAAAATCAGCTGGGAGGCGTGTGCATGCGCAGTGCAGGAAAGTTTGACTGGGGTTCGCGTGCCTGCACAAATGGCTCTCCGTACCATCTGTGGTACGCGTGGCATAGGTTCGCCATCATGTCCCTATACCATTTCAGACAGGTGGCTGTCCAGTCTCTTCTTTAAAACCTCTAGGGATAAAGCACCCATTTCTGAAGGCAGGCTGTTCCTCTGGTTAATTGTCCTCACTGTTAGGAAGTTTCCTGACAGGTCTCATTGTTCAAGTCTGCCAAGATTCTTTTCGATGCTGAACTTGTCTTCTGGGATGTTGGCTATTACTGCCAGTTTAGTGTCATCTGCAAATCTGATGAGTTCTCCTTCTATTCCCTGATCTAAGTCATTTATACAGATATTGAGAGTACTGGGCCTAAGATGGAACTTTGTGGTACCCCACTGCTTACTTTCTTCCATGTAGATGTACTATTACATTACTTGTACTACTTGCTGAGTATGATTTGTCAGCCAGTTAGAAATCCATCTAGTGATGGTGCTGTCTATCTCACATTTTTCTAGCTTACAAGAAGTAGGATGTGGTCTACATTGTTGAATACCTTGCTGAAATCTAAGTTTACTCTATCCACAGCATTTAACTGGTCTACAAACAGAAGTAGAAAAATGTTTGGACAGGAGAGCTATTAGTCTTTGCTGAATATTGAGAGGACTTTGAGATCATAACCTGCTTGAAATCACCCAAACAAAAATATTTTCATTATATTTGAGACAAGATTTTAAAAGTAACTTCTGAGTTCATGAACCCATCTTTGCACTGACTTCCACTTTTTAAATGAATTCCCTAATCCATAGTTTTCCATAATTTTCTTTCTGTTTAGAAAGCCCCTTTTTCTAGGTGTACCAAAAGTTGCCTCCCAGGATACACCAAGCTCACAAGGGAAGGAAAACCAGTGTGCTGCTATGACTGCTCTCCATGCATGGAAGGAACAATCTCCACACAGGAAGGTAGGTGGCTCAAGGACAAAAATGGAGCAGCAGCCTTTTATTCTAGAGACACTTAGAGTAACCAAGATTTAATCTCCTATGCCAGTATGCTGCATCCATACTCAGGAAAAAGAAAAAAAGACACAGCAATGTTTAGTGTTCAAAAAAAGTAGGATTTTACTATGGTGGATGTTTTCAGAAACTGCTGAAACAGTAAAAAGTAATATTGAAAAAGATGGGAAAACATTGAAAGATGACAGAATTTGAAACTGGTATACAAAGCCAAGTTTAACTATAAAGAGCCATATATAAATAATTTTTGAAATGGGACATGGAGATGGAACAAATAAACAACTGGATGATAAAATGGATACAAAAATCAAACAAATAATTGCAATACAAAAATGAGAACAACTTTGGGGAAAAAATCCAGGAAATTCATTCCAAGTTTTAATATAAGGGGAAACGTGTTACAGACAGTATACAATTATATCAACAATTGATAAAACAGACAAATAATACAACAATAAATGTTGGAAATCCTATAACAAAGAAGGAATATTTTATCATGTATGGTAGTTATGCAAACAAACTCAAAAAAATGAGAGAATGAAATGCATCAGAATATTCAGAAAAAATACCCGAAACAAACATTCAATTGAAACCCCAAATCTTCTTTTGAGGTAAAACTCTATAAATCTGGTACAGAATTGGAATGACACATTTTGTCAGTGGAAAGTGGAATTAGAGAATTTGCGGCAATGCCAATATTTACAGACATCTAAAGTATCTATGATAGAAGTAGCAAGAATAGCTACCATACCACACATGAGACAGAGAATTTAGAAATGTGGAATATGGTTTCCTGAAAGACAGTTCTGCACTTGGCAAATAAAGAGAAGGGATGGTGGCAATGTTTTTCTATAATCATTTTCTACTTTATTCATGCTTGGTAACTATATCTTTTTGTGTTATTCAATTGTCAATATCCAGTGTAAATCATTTTTCCTTTAAATTTCATGATTCTAATGATAGAAATATTTTTCTCTTTAAAAAAAGGCCGAAAAGAAGCAAAGAGCGCCTTCACTCTGCCTCTGGTCAATTGGTCATGAGGTATAAAATGTCAGTGAATCACTAGATAAACAGCAATTCATGTTTTCCAGATGCAGCCCATTGTGAAAAGTGTCTAGATGAACAGTATTCCAACCAGAAGCGAGATCAGTGTATCCCCAAAGTTAAGACTTTCCTGTCCTACAAAGAAATGTTAGGTCTCATCCTGGCAATCACAGCCTTAGTTTTCTCTCTAAACACCACCTTAGTTCTAGGAATCTTCATTAAATACCGAGAAACTCCCATAGTCAAAGCCAACAACCGGGATCTCACCTACATTCTTCTGGTCTCTCTCCTGCTTTCCTTTTTGACCTCCCTTCTATTCATTGGTCAGCCCCAGAAAGTGACTTGTCTTCTTCAACAAATCACCTTCAGTGTGGTTTTCTCAGTTGCCGTCTCTTCCTTGCTGGCCAAGACAATCATGGTGGTGGTGGCATTTTTGGCCACAAAACCAGGCAGCAGGATGAGAAAATGGTTGGGGAAAAGTCTGGCCAACTCCATTGTCTTGTCCTGCTCTGGGATTCAGGTGGGCATCTGCCTTACATGGTTTGGAATCTCTCCCCCATTTCCACACTCTGACCTGCATTCCCAATCAGGACAGATCATCCTGCAGTGTAACGAAGGCTCAGTTATCATGTTCTACACTGCCCTTGGCTACATGGGCTTTCTGGCTGCCACCTGCTTCTTGGTGGCTTTTCTGGCCCGCAAGCTTCCAGGGACCTTCAATGAAGCCAAGTGGATCACCTTCAGCATGCTGGTTTTCTGCAGTGTTTGGATCTCCTTTGTCCCCACCTACCTGAGCACCAAAGGGAAATACATGGTGGCTGTGCAGATCTTCTCCATCTTGGCCTCCAGCCTGGGTTTACTGGGCTGTATTTTTGTCCCCAAATGTTACATCCTTATTCTGAGACCTGACATGAACACTAAGGAGCATCTAATAATGAAAAACAATGAGGCCTCTTGATTTTGAAACTTATTTGTTACCCAAATTATTGTTAAGATAAAATCGGATAGTTGGAAGTGAAATATTTGTTATATGTTCTAAAAACTCTCTTTCACATGAAGTCTCAATTATGACTTATATAATAAGATATATTAGAGATTTGAAAGAGGTCATTTTCTTTGGATACACACACACACACACACACACACACACACACACACACACTTTTGAATCATTACTTTACCATAATCCATATTTAGGAAGAATCATAAAATATCACTAACAATATATTTTCTGAAACCAATTAATAGAACACCTTTGCTTTATCGAATCTCTGGAAGACATAATAAACATTTGCTAATGTTGATGAAGTTGTGATGTGTTTTGTTTCTTTTCTTTTCATGTCATGTTATTATGGGTTGAGCTTTTTTCCTTTACCTGACCAATTAATTATTTGCTACCTCCACTTTTTTTCTGCAGATCTGAGCCAACCCAATTGTTTATTTGAAAAATAAAGTGTGCTTACATAGAGAAGGCTATTGAAATTGGTTTCACAATGTAGAATCATGTTTCTCTTCTTCTAATCCAAATTCCCTTAATACCCATTCAGCATACAGAATGAATAAATAAGAATAGAATATATTGTTTCGTTTCAATTCTTTACCATCCTGGTGTCACTTGGTTTTGCCTTGTTCTGCTCAAAATTCAAAGTGGTGCCTTCAATTTAGCAGCCGTTCCCTACCACCTCTTGCCACAAGAACAGGAAAAACCACTACTGTCTTTCATTTTGGCCAACAGGGCTTTGAGAAGATGCAGCAAGAGAAGCCACTAAAACTTGGGAGTGTCTTTTCCCCCTCTTTCATCCAGACAATGAAGGGCAGAATGTCTAAAGCACAGGCTGGGCTGGGCTTGTCACATGCCAGGATGCCTAGCAAAGGTTGATGGTCAGTGATGAGCTCAAACTGGTGTCCATAGAGGTATTCATGGAACCTTTTGACTGAGGCCACTGCAGCCAATGCCTCCTTGTCTATTTGGCTGTAGTTGCGCTCCGACTTGGAGAGTGTCTTTGAAAAGTATGCAACAGGGGCTTCCTGGCCATTAGGCAACCTATGGCCTAGGACTGCCCCAATCCCATAAGGTGATGCATCGCAAATTAAGATAAGGGGAAGAGCATCACTGAACTCTATGAGTACCTTGGCTGAAGTGAGTAGGGATTTTATTGCAGTGAATGAGGCCTATTCCATGGCTCCCCACTTCCAATGTGTCTTAGAATCTAATAGCCTGTGCAAAGGTTCTGCTACAGTGGCCTTGTGGGGCAGGAAAGAGCTGTAGAAGTTAAGTAGTCCCAAAAAAGCTTGCAACTCAGTTTTGTTCTGAGGCACAGGGGCTTCCTGAATATCTCGTACTTTGGATTCCACAGGGTGAATTCCCTTGCAGTCAATGTGATAATCTAGGAAGTCTATCTTGGAAGCTGAGAAGATGCATTTGTTTCTGTTTAATTTTAGTCCAGCATTTTGAAAACACTGGAGAACTTTTGGCAACCTTGCCAAAACAATTACTACCCACCTGCCTTCAATCAAGGACCTCTATACTGCACAAGTCAAAAAGAGGGTTGTGAAAATATTTACAGACCCCTCACATCCCGGACATAAACTGTCTCAACTCCTTCCCTCAAAACGATGCTATAGAGCACTGCAAACCAGAACAACTAGACACAAGAACAGTTTTCCCGAAAGCCATCACTCTGCTAAACAAATAAGTGTGCACTACTATTACTGTTAATCTTCTCATCACTCCTTATCACCCATCCCCTCCCACTTGTGATTGTAGGGTTGTAGCTTTGTCGCTTCTATCTTTACGATTTATATTGACTGTTTCCTAGTATGATTTGATTGTTGATTGTACCCTATGACTATCATTAAGTGTTGTACATTATGGTTCTTGATTCTTAACGAATGTATTTTTTCTTTATGTATACGAGAGTGTTGTGACTCTGAGGGTTGAGCCTGCTCTGTTAGAAGACACAGACTCGAGTAATGAGGAAGAGGAGGATTTGGCCTTGAGTTTTGAGCCTGCCTTGCTGGAAGTTTCGGAATCATCTCCATCCCCGGGACCTTCCTCCCTGGTTGTGCCTCAGGTGTCCGCAGATAATCAGGAGAGCGTGCCGGAGTCCTTGGCTGAGAATCAAACTGAGGAATGCTGGTTTGATGCAAGGCAAAGATGCAGGCAGAAGCGTGAAATACAACGTAAAAGGAAAGGTCAAATCAGGAACTGATTTGAGAGACGGACACGCCCCTCAGGACATAAAAGAAGGCGTGTTAGCTCTGAATCCGTGTTCGGGACAATTTGTTCATTTGAAAATAAGCAGCTTGGATAAATCCTCTGTGCGGTGTCTGCCTTTTGATTTATGGTCTTGTTTGTTATCAGACTTGGCAGGCAGCTTCTGGAAGACTGCCAAGGAACTTCTTCAGTCAAGGGAATTTAACTCTGTCGTTCCTGGTTCTGTCTGTTTATTTATATTCCTTTGGAGGCTTGGACTCTCACCTCGTGGTCACAGGTGAGACAGAACACGAGAGTATTTACACCAAGATAAATTCCTTGTGTGTCCAATCACACTTGGCCAATAAAGTATTCTATTCTATTCTATTCTATTCTATTCTATTCTGTTCTATTCTATTCTGTTCTGTTCTGTTCTTGTGGGCTGTCAGCAGCAATGAGGATGTCATCAAAGTACAGGATGACACCTTTGATATTGTATAGTAAGCATTCCATGATTGATTGAAATATGCCAGAGGCAATGCTGACACCAAATTGTAAACGCTTACATTTGAAAGTTCCTCTATGAGTAATGATTGTTTGCCTCTGCTGTCTCATTGTCCACTGGGAATTGCTGGTATACTTGAGTCATGTCCAGCTTGGTCAAAATGGAGCTTTTACCCAGGGAATGGAGCAGGTGCTGTATGATTGGCACAGGATAAGCGTTTGATTGGAGCCCCTTGTTAATCGTGGACTTGTAGTCAGAACAAATTCTTATGGAGCCATCTTGTTTCAGGGGTATTACAATGGGGGTTTCCCATTTAGCAAAGTCACTTGGCTCCAAAACCCCTTGAGAAATCAATTTGTCAAGTTGGGCATCCACTTTAGAATGCAATGCCAATGGCACTCTGCGTGGTTTGAGGTGTATAGGAGCTATATTTGGGTCCAAGTTAAGGGAAACAGGAGTGCCATTGTAACAGCCCAGTTTGTCATTGAAAACTTCTGAATAATCAGCAAGAAGTTGCTGTAGGTTGCGGGGGTGGGTGTGTGTGTGACTGCATTTATTCCAGTCACTTGTAGACCTAGTGAGTGGAACCAGTCCAAACCTAATAAACTTGGCAGGCTCCCAGTTACAATAATTGGTGGCAGGTTACCCTGAAAGTTGTTGTACTGAATATGGAACTTGCCTGTTCTGAGGACTGGAATGGGTTGTCCCTGGTAGTCCCTCAGGGTCAGACTGCAGAGGCTCAGCAGTTTCCTTTTGAAGTCTGGTAGCAGATTCTTCAGTTTCTTCCAGGAGATGAGGGATAGAGATGATCCAGTGTCTACCTCCATCTGACAGGGGCTGCCTTCTAGGAGAAGATTCAACATTGATTTTATTAACATTAAAACAATAAGGCAGTGACTCAGCTCTTGGGAATGCTTTGTTGATGGCATAGCATTCCTCTTTGGGTTTGAAATTTTTTGGCATGGTATCAAGGCATGTTTAATTTTTCTCCCTGGTTAACCACACTATTGTCTGCTTTAATAGGTCCTCTTGTGCTATTGCTTCTTGCTTGTACTATTGGTCCATGTGTATTAGGACGTTTACTTACATTTTGAGGATCGTTTGAATACACTTGACAATGAAGTTAACAATACTCAAAAATCAGTTAGCTTTCTCACATCTATCATTGGTTCAGATGTTGAGAGAAGAGCAAATAGACACTAATAACTCCTTTTCTCCCAAAGAAGTTTTGTTAACTCTGCCAAGCCACGATTTGGGGGATGAGGACTTTTCCTCGTATGAGTTGGTTCTGCAAGGCATCAACAAACCGAAGGGTTTGTTGCCACCTTATGGGACTACTCGGGAGGAGAAAGGACTCTACCTAGAATCATGAGCACAAAAATAAAGAAAAGGAGGAATTGTGGCTATTCTGCCTCGGCTATTTTTCCATAGAACAAATCTTGCTTAGCACGTATACCTCTCAGGTCAAAATCCACTGAGCTGACAGGAAAGAAGCTGACAGGATTAACTTCAGAAGTCTGTGTCAGCTAAAAGATGTGTATTCAGTATTAAGACATGTTTGCCTGAAAGTATCAGTCACAAAGTTCGTTACTTGTATCACGTAGCCTGGTTTCAATGATTAACTTTGTAACTTCTTTGTCTTCCTGCTATCCCCCTGCACCCCCTTCTTTGATTCAGCACAATAAAAGAGGACAGCGCAAAGCAATCGGGGCCGCCGGGACAATTCCATCTGCCCCAGGCGCGATGTGCTGCCTCACCTGAAGAAATCATTTGTTTCGTGTCTTTTTTCTTTGTGCTTCGCACTCACCCTTGCTGAGGGCTTCGCTAAACCTCACCCTTCCGAGGGTCGCACTAAATTGCTTTCTGAAAGGGATTCAGCGACAAGCCGGAAGATCGAACAACAGACCGGTCGCTCGCGCGACAGCTGGGGGCTCGTCCGGGATCCCTTGATTCGTCCGGGATCTCTTCGATTTTCTGGTTCCACGGTGTGACTTCTGTCTAGGGGTGCATCGCCTTCACTCCCATTTCTACGCACCTGGCATAGGTTTCGTACGGCGTAAGTAATGGGCTCCTCACTTTCCAAAGTTTCGTCAGGGCACAGGGACCGAACTTTATGATTTAGTGAAGAAGGCTAATTCCTTTCAGAAAATCAATGGTACCACTGTGTACCCTATTTCGAAAAAATCTTTAAATAAATTTATAATTTACTTTGAGGCACATTGTCCAGCCTATCCATCTGTTGGAACTCTTAGCCATTCTTTATGGGAAAAATTAGGGAAATATCTACATGAAATTCCCAGAGCTCCCATGGACATACTCATTTCTTGGAGAGCGATAATGGCTGCTATAACAATTGTTTATCCTCCTTCTAGTCTTCCTGAAACATCTTTTTCCCCTGTTTCCTCTGATTCCCCTTCTTCTCATTCAAAAACTACTAAGCCTCTTGCGGCTCATCTTGATACAATTTCTTCCTTACCACCTCCATATCCTGACATTTCTTTCCCTCCTCCTTCTGCTCCTTCTTCTCTTTCTGATCCTTCTACGATGAAACCTGTGGGAGGTATTATAACTAATCTTCTCTCATCATCTCTCCCTTTAGAAACAGAAGATCCTTCTGCTTATCCTATGACTATCATCCCTGGAGCAGCAGGAGGCAATGTTCATAGCAACATTGAGTTTAAAGTTTTAAAAAATATAAAAGATGCAGTTACAACTTATGGATTACATTCTCCTTTTACTAGGGGAATACTTGATTCTTTGGTTACAGCTAATACAGTTATGTTACTGTATGATTGGAAAATGCTTTTTTCTATGCTTATGACTCCAGCGCAATATGTTGTGTGGCAATCTGAATATGAAAAAGGTGTTGAGGCTGAAATTCGTAGGGGTTTGCCTGCTGGAGTAACTGTAGATCATTTAATGGGAAAAGGTCAATCCTCCACTCTAGCACAACAACAAAATTCTCCCCGTCGCAGTTTTGCCATTATTCATATGTGTGCTATGAATGCTTTAAAGCGAGTGGATGATTCAGATTCGCAGTCCACTCAAGCATTTTTAAAAATTATGCAAAATCCTGATGAGCCATATGCTTCATTCATCAGTCGCCTTCAGACAGCTCTAGATAGACAGATAGATAATTCTGTTGCTAAACAAGAATTACTTATAAAATTGGCTTTTTCTAATGCAAATCAGGACTGTCAAAAAATTCTACAGCCAGTCGCTAATAAGCCAGGAGTGACTTTGGCTGAGTTTTTACAACTCTGTAGAATTGTAGGAACAACCACTCATAAAATGGATATGCTTGCCACTGCTATCACTGCTTCATTACCTAATCCTAATTCTGCCTCCACTTCTCCTCCTGATGCTTTTGCTGTAACACGCAATGGCAATTGTTTTAACTGTGGCAAGCCCGGACATTTTAAAAATCAATGTCATATGCCAGGGGTGGAGCTGCTCTTCGTGGCCAAACTAGAGGTCCACCTTCCTTATCTAAGCCAAAAACCATCTGTCCTCGCTGCAGGAAAGGCTATCATTGGGCTTCACAATGTCATTCTAATCCTTCTCTCTCTCAGCCTTCGGGAAACTAATTGAGGGGTCTTCAGCTAGCCCCGCCACAAAGGCTGAATTACCTGTCACAACATTTCCTGTGGTGCTGTTAGAGGATCTTGTGTATGATGATCCTGGTGCTGTTTTTACTCTTCCTTTAACTACAACGCTTCTCAAACCTCTGCCTCCTTCCACACCTGTCTTGCTTATTCCCAATTCTTCCCTTACCATAGAGGGTGTGGTTGCTGCTCCTTACTTATATGGTTCTTCTGCTCTTAATAATCTTGCTTTGGCTGCAATAGGGGATCGTTGCTTTTCTTTAAAAAAGGGGACAGTAGTGGCTACGCTTATAATTTTGCCTCTTTTTGAACCTCTTTCTTTGTTTGCATTACAGCAGCCTGTTCAAGCTTCAAAACCAATTCTTTCTGTTACACTCAATGGTCGCATTTTTGATGGTCTGATTGACACCGGTGCAGATGTTTCTGTTATTCGTTCCTCTGAATGGCCCTCTTCTTGGTCTCTCACAGAAGCTTCTTCAGTGCAGGGCGTAGGTGGGGCACAAGCTGCTAAGGTCAGCTCTCATTGGCTTTCTGCTTCTACTGAGCATTCTACCTTAACTGCTTATCTTAAACCCTATATTCTTCCTCTACATTGCAACCTCTGGGGACGTGATTTACTCTCTCAATTTCAGGCTTATATTCAGCTACCATAGTTTTTCTATCTAAATGTCTATTTCTCCTTTATCTCTTACTCTTAAAACCTCTATTCCTGTTTGGGTGGATCAATGGCCTCTCACCAAAGAAAAATTGGAGGCTTTACATCTTCTTGTCCATCAACAGTTAATAGAGGGACATATTGAACCATCCACCAGTCCTTATAACACCCCAGTCTTTGTATTTAAAAGAAATCTGGCAAATGGCGCCTCCTTAATGATCTCAGAGCCATAAATTTTATTATTCAACCCATGGGACCACTGCAGTGTGGCCTGCCTAATCCTAATTTGATCCCAGCTGGATTTGATCTCATAATAATAGATTTAAAGGACTGTTTCTTTTCCATACCTCTAGCACAAAAAGATAGGATCATTTTTGCATTTACAGTACCAGAGTTTAACAACTCTAAACCCACCTCTAGGTATCAATGGAAAGTTCTTCCACAAGGTATGCTAAATTCACCAACTATGTGTCAATTTTTTGTCAATGAGGCTCTGCGGCCTTATAGATCTCAATTTCCAAGTTTTCTTGTATATCATTACATGGATGATATCTTAATTGCTGCTGATGGGCCAAAGGGGACGGTTCAAAAAACTTTCCCGATCCTCTTGACCACATTAGCAAAAGCAGGGTTACATATAGCACCTGAAAAAATCCAGTCTCACTACCCAATGCAATATTTAGGCCACAAGGTTTTAGCTTCTACAGCATCTCCACACATTCCTTCACTCACACTTCCACAGCCAACCACGCTGGTTCAATTACAGCAGTGCTTGGGGTTATTAACTGGGCTCGACCATATCTTGCTCTAACCACACAGATGCTATCACCACTCTTTCAAGCACTAGTAGGATTGAAAAACCCTGCAGATAAGGTCTATCTTTCAGATCAGCATCTAGAAGCTTTAAAACAAGTAAACACAGCCCTAGCCACCCGATGGGTAAACCGTGCACTCACAGACACACCACCTTCTCTTGCTATCCTTTCTACTCATCAACTACTGACTGCAATAATTGTTCAAATATCCAATGCAAAAAATCTTCATATCTTGGAATGGCTACACCTACCACACACTCCAAAAACATCTATTTTTACTAGAGCAGCGCAAATGGCTTCTCTTATAGAAAAAGGGCGTAAGAGAACCAAAGCCCTGATGGGAATGGATATTTTTACATTGTATATTCCTTTTAAGATCACTCAATGGGAACCTCTTTTTCAGACTTCCACAACACTGCAGGACGCGTTGGAAGATTGGTGTGGCCAAGTGTCGTGCCACCTTCCCTCTGATTCACGACTGCAGGTGTTGAGGACAGTTCCTTTGTTTTACAATCACCTTTTGTCCAACAGCCATTGAAGGAAAGCTTAACTGTATTTACTGATGGTTCAAAAATATTGGAGCATGTACATGGTACGAAAATGCTCAATGGCATAAACGTTTAACTACTTCACAAACATCAGCACAACAAGCTGAATTAGCTGCTTTCCTATTGGCATTGTCTCTTTTTTCACAACAACCTTTAAATGTAATATCTGATAGCATGTATGTTACTCAGATGGTTGCTCATATTTTTCGATGCATATATTTCTCCTGTTACCCCTCCCTCTCTCATGACACTTTTTTGCAGCTTCAGACACTGTTGAAAAAACGAGGGAAACCTTTATTTGTAGCCCATATCAGAAGTCATCAGCAATTGCCTGGATTCCTAGCAGAAGGCAATCATATGGCAGACGAGGCTTGTAAAATTATGGCCTCCTCTCCCCTTCTCCAACAGCCTTCACCTGGGGAGAGTCATGATTATTTTCATCAAAACAGGAAAGCCCTAGTGCGACAATTTGGAATTACATATCAAGAAGCCACAGCAATAATTCAACAATGTCCAACATGTAGCTTGCAGGCCAAAGGTATCCCTGAAGGCGTTAATCCTAGGGGTACTCAAGCCTGTGATACGTGGCAAATGGATGTCACTCATTATCCTCCCTTTGCTCCCTGGAAATACATTAATGTATCAGTAGATACTTATTCAGGGTTTATTATAGCAACATTGCAAAGAGGAGAGGCTACCAAAAATGTTATTAATCACTGTATTCGATCATTCGTAACGTTGGGATGTCCAAAAATTCTCAAAACAGATAATGGTCCTGCTTATGTCAGTTCTCCCTTTGCTGAGTTTTGTCATAAGTGGGCCATCACACATAAGTTTGGCTTGCCCTTCAACAGCCAAGGTCAAGCGATTGTGGAGAGATCGCACCTAACTTTGAAACAAGCCCTTGATCGGCATTTGGGGAAAAAAGGCTCAGGCCCCCCGAACCTCCCAACGTTGCAAAATATTTTAAATGTTTGTCTTTACACTCTTAACTTTCTCAATCTTACTGGCTCTCCTCCTGCCACGGCGGCTTCTCGCCACTTCACCAAGCCAGTAGTTCCCTCTTCCGTTCCTCTTGTTTATTTCAGACAGCTTCCAGATCCTGCATGGAAAGGTCCTGCACAGCTCATTACCTGGGGAAAAGGTTACGCTGCTGTCCAACTTCCTGATCGAGTGCTTTGGGTTCCTGCTCGCTGTGTCAGACCTTACCATGGCAAACCTGACTCTAACTCTAATCTTTCTTCTGATATCAATACTTCCTGTCTTTTCTCAATTTAGGGCATCTCCTGATGCTATTTTTGCTTTCCTTGCTGACACTGTTATCTTTGTTTTTAAAGATAATCTCCTTCCTGCATGTAATTATGTTTTCCAACACAACGGTCGTTTCCTTTCTCCTACTTCTGACATAACTGTTCACTATTACTATTCTCCTTGTTTAATATTTTTAACTATACATGTCACTCAGCTTACTATAGGTTCCTATTCTTGCTTAGGAATTTTCCACAATCACACCTATTTCAATCACACTGTTCTATTGCTTTCCACTCCTTCAGTGGCATCTCCTCCTCTATCTTCTGTTTTCCTTACATTGCCATCTCAAGCTAATTCTCAGACAACTTTTCCTGGAGACAAACTATGATGGCATCTTCGTTGCTGCTTTCCACCTTGTGATGTCACCAACTGCATATTGCATCATCCATCTTCCTGGGTTCCTGATCGCTACAAACCACCTGTTGTGCGAAGACGCCACCTCATCTATGACGACACCCATCGCAAGACTACAGCTCTCATTCGAGCTCGCCATCTTCGGTATCCTGCCTTCATTGATGACAGCTCCATCTCTAAGCAGTCTGCATCTCATGCTATTCCACGATTTGGCTATCATCGCACTCCTCGAAGCATACAATCATCTTCTACAAATGAACATCAACCTCAAAATTATACCTGGACTATCCTTGACTTTCAAGGAAAAATTTTAAATACCACCACTAACTATACTAGATGGCCATGGTTTCCTCAGCTTTTCATGGATTTTGCTGAAATGGGAACAGGAGTCGAAAAATTCGCAGACAAAAAATTGCAAGCTGATACATGGGACAAGCAAGGCTCCTGTTCTCCAGCACCTGCTGACAACTTACAAAAAACAATGGATGGTTGGGTTTACTTGGGGAGGACGTCAGTGGGATGGTCAAGGAGATGAAGGGAATATTTTTACAATTCGTCTCTCGATGTCCATGTCTACTTATGATGTTGGTACCAATCCCAATTTGAAATCAAACTTTCTACAAAAACACAATATCCAGGTGAATCCATTAGTACAGTTGGTCAATTCTTCTTACACATTGCTAGCAACTACACTTAATGATTCATCTAAAACTGATCAATGTTGGCTTTGCTTATCTGATTTGCCACCATTCTACGATGCAGTAGCTTCCAATGAACCCATTAGTAACTCCACCAGTGACACACAATGCCGATGGAACACTTCCTCCATCACTATCACTGACATAGTAGGTCAAGGATGTTGCCTAGGACACATACCTACTAATTATTCCCAATATTGTCAGAATGTTTCATCAGGGTATCACTGTAATGTATATCTACCAAAAGAGAGATCAAACCTTAACATTGGAGGCTACGGTCCTCTATACACCACCTCCAATGGCAATATCACAGCTCGCCTCAAGGGACAATTCTTTATCCCAGGTAATAATTCTATATGGGCCTGCTCCACTGGAGCCACCGCTTGTGTTCATGGTGATGTTCTTATTGCTCAGGGATCTTTTTTGCATTCAGGTAAAATTGATCCCAAAGATCACTTTTATCCAGAGTCAGAACTTGTCAATGAACTTGAACCTCCACAATTCCCCCTTCGTCAAAAAGAGAAGTTATAACAGCTGTAACACTATCTGTATTGCTGGGTCTTGGAGCAGCAGGTGCAGCCACTGGGGTAGCGGCTCTAGCTGTTGGTCATCAACAATTAGCAACCCTTAGTTTACAAATAGATGAAGATCTCAACGCATAGAGACTTCAATCTCTGCTCTCCAAAATTCTCTCTCATCTCTAGCTGAAGTGACTCTTCAGAACAGAAGAGGTCTAGATTTGTTATTTTTAAACAAAGGGGATTATGTGTAGCAATAAAGGAAGAATGTTGTTTTTATGCTGATCATTCAGGAATTGTCAAAGATTCCATGGCTGAATTACGAAAACGTTTGAAGGATAGAGAGAATGAAGCGACAACAAGGTCAGCCATGGTATCAAGGCATGTTTAATTTTTCTCCCTGGTTAACCACACTATTGTCTGCTTTAATAGGTCCTCTTGTGCTATTGCTTCTTGCTTGTACTATTGGTCCATGTGTATTAGGACGTTTACTTACATTTTTGAGGGATCGTTTGAATACACTTGACAATGAAGTTAACAATACTCAAAAATCAGTTAGCTTTCTCACATCTATCATTGAATCAAAAGACCTTGTCAAAAAACCTTTGCTGGAATGGTACTCTGACCTAGAGTCAGAAGAGCAAATAGACACTAATAACTCCTTTTCTCCCAAAGAAGTTTTGTTAACTCTGCCAAGCCACGATTTGGGGGATGAGGACTTTTCCTCGTATGAGTTGGTTCTGCAAGGCATCAACAAACCGAAGGGTTTGTTGCCACCTTATGGGACTACTCGGGAGGAGAAAGGACTCTACCTAGAATCATGAGCACAAAAATAAAGAAAAGGAGGAATTGTGGCTATTCTGCCTCGGCTATTTTTCCATAGAACAAATCTTGCTTAGCACGTATACCTCTCAGGTCAAAATCCACTGAGCTGACAGGAAAGAAGCTGACAGGATTAACTTCAGAAGTCTGTGTCAGCTAAAAGATGTGTATTCAGTATTAAGACATGTTTGCCTGAAAGTATCAGTCACAAAGTTCGTTACTTGTATCACGTAGCCTGGTTTCAATGATTAACTTTGTAACTTCTTTGTCTTCCTGCTATCCCCTGCACCCCTTCTTTGATTCAGCACAATAAAAGAGGACAGCACAAAGCAATCGGGGCCGCCGGGACAATTCCATCTGCCCCAGGCGCGATGTGCTGCCTCACCTGAAGAAATCATTTGTTTTCGTGTCTTTTTTCTTTGTGCTTCAGCACTCACCCTTGCGAGGGCTCCGCTAAACCTCTCCCTTGCGAGGGTCGCACTAAATTGCTTTCTGAAAGGGATTCAGCGACAAGCCGGAAGATCAAAACAACAGACCGGTCACTCGACGCGACAGGTGGCCTTTCTTCTGGCACTTTAGGCAGACTGCATTTCTCAAACAGAAAGTGGCTCTCAGATGGTTTCCCCCACAGCTAAGGCAAATCAGCTGTAGTGTCAGTTGTCTTCTGTCAGTGGGAAGACTTCTTCTCTGCATGGGCTGAGGTGTTCTTTTTTTTTTGTAAATTTTATTTGAGTAAAAAATACAAATAAAACATCTTTTTTAAAGCAGCATAATCCTGGGTTACATTTCTTCGTACAGACACAAATTCAGGTTCATGCTCATTTTTATATTCTATTCCATATCTTATTACTATTTTACATTTTCTGCATAGCTTCTCCCCTCTTTTAATTTTCTCAATTTTATTTTAATTATCTCATCTCAATTCAAATCATTGTATTTATATTTTTGTCTGTCCTGTTTCAATTATCTATTATCTTTTCTCATTAAACAAAATTTCTCTTGTAGTTACTGATTGGAGTATGACGCCTTTATAACTTTTCCCTAAAGTTGTAACATTCAATATAATATATAACTTCCATTTGGATTCTGCTTGGTACATTCTTAAAATACACACTGTATTCTTAAAAAAATAAAAAAAAATTATAAATATATATAATTAAAACAACATTCCATTCCAAGTCAATTTTATCATTAATATTTATATTCATAAAAGTCTTAACATCTTTAACATTACTTTTCAATTAAATATCATACTTCTATGGGAACAATTATAAGCTTTCCATAGTGAATCCCCCCCCCACTTATATTTTATAAAACATTAATTAAAATGTTCCCGTTCCTTCCTAATTCAATTTTCTCATTTATTTTATTTCACTTATTTTATTCACAAACATTTCACTAAATTACACTAACTATTTTATCCCTCATTTTAATCATACGTTGTTTCCAATTTTCTAAGGTTATTTCTATTACTAATATAACAATACAATCTTATGTACCTTTACAGAATCCCTTTTTCAGTTAGATTTTCACCCATTATGTCTAAATAGGTCCTGTTTCTCTATATCTTGCTCCGGTCCTTTGTAACTTCTTTTCCTTTCCTTCTTCCCTCTCTTCTTCTCTCTCCCCCTTTTTCCCCCTTGTCCATCTACCTCTATTTCTCTCTTCTGTATTCCCCTTTTCTGTTGCTTTCCAGTATTATACTTGTTTTTCAAATTATTTTTCTTTTTTTGGTTGTTTTTTAAGTCTTAAATTCTCCATTCTCTTTCCCCCCTTTCCTTTTTCTTCCGCACGTAAAATTACTTGTTCATTAAAGATGGCTTTTCTTTGTCCCAGTCTTCTTGTTTTGCAGTCTTTTCTTGTTTAT
>NC_142010.1:2059476-2127838 GCF_049901735.1 Notechis scutatus | reverse complement strand
CTGCACAATGGCATCACTTGTGGATGGACTGAAACTTGTATACCAAAAATATGAAAAAGAAAAACAAGAAGGGAAAGATGTCCTTGGCACTCTTTTTCAATTTTTAGAAATGGCAGTTTGTACTTATGTAAAGCTGAATGAGCAACAGGATGATGGGGACAAAGAAGAAGCCATCTTTGATGAACAAATAACTTTGGCCGGAAAAGGGAAAAAGAAAGAGAAAAAGGAAAATAAGACTTTAAGATCTGGAAAAGCAACCCAAGAAGAGAAGAATAAGGTGAAAAGGGGACATTATGTTAGGAAACAACAGAAAGGGGGAAAGCAGAATAAAAGGGAGGTGGAGAGACAAGGGGGTAAAGAGGACAAGGAGAAGAAGAAGCAAGGGAGAAAGGAAGGGATGAGAAGCCTTAATGGTGGGGAGCAAGTTGTAAAGAAGCAAAAGTATTTTAGAGATAATGGATAATATTTTATTGAAAAAGGGATTCTAGAAAGGTACATAAGATTGCATTTCTATATTTGTATTTGGAAATAACCATAGAAAATTAGAAATAATATGTAATTTAAAATGCAATAAAATATTTAGTATAATCTAGTGAAATTTTTGTTAAGAGAAGGGGAGTACTGTAATGGAACAATGATTTAAGATATGTGATGTGGGGGGAATAATTTTGGAAAGCATAAGTGTTCCCACAAAGGCATGATATTTAACTGAAATGGATAAAATGTTTAAGATATAAATGATTGTTAATATTAATGATTAGACTATGTTATTCTAGTGAAACTTTTTGTGAAATGAGAGATTTGAAGTAGGAGAAAGGGGAACATTGTAATGAAATAATGATTTATAATATGTGATGTGGGGGGGGGGGAATAACTATGGAAAATAGGTGCTCCCATAAAAGTATGTGATTTAACTGAAAAATAATGTGTTAATGTGTTTTGATAATACTGTATAATTTTAGAACGTACCAGACAGAATCCCAATGTAAGTTATGTGTTTTATATTAAGTATTATAAATATAGGGGAAAGAGATAAAGGCATCATACTCCATTTAGTGTACAAGAGAAGTTTTTTCCAAAGAAGAAAGATAAATGGATAGCTGGAAATAGAACAGACAAAGAATAATAAATATTATGATTCGAATTGAGAGGAGATAAATAAAATAAAATTGAGAAAATTTAAAAGAGAGGAGAAGTTATATAGAAAATTGAAAATGTTAACAAGATATGGAATGGTATATAAAATGAATATGAATTTGAATTTGTGTCTGTATCAAGAGTTTTAACCTGGGACTAAGCAACTTTCAGAAAAGAGATTTTTTATGCTTTTATGTTTGTGTTTCTGTGTATTTATGTTTTGTATGTCTTTAAAAATTAATAAAATTTGTTCAAAAAACAACAACCATGGAATTAAGGAGAAGCTTCCTGACAGTGAGGACAATTAACCACTCGAACAGCTTTGCCTTCAGACATTTTGGGTGCTTCATCACTGGGGTTTTTAAAGAAGAGACTGAACAGTCACTTGTCTGAAATGGTATTCGGTGTCCTGTTTGAGCAGGGATGTTACTCGATTTCATCGAGGGCCACATCAGGTTGGTGTTTGACCTCAGGGGGAGGTGTGGCCAAGGTGGGCATGGCCAGCATGATGTCACTTGTGTCAGGGGGCACCTGTGGTGGCCCAAATGCTCTGCCAACAAAAACAGAGCTTTGGGGGGCACGTACGGCCCTCGCAAACTCTATTTTTGTCTGGAATGGCCTCCTGCAACCCTCTGCCAGCCAATGCTTGAGAGAGCCATGTGCAGCTTGGGAGAGCCATGTGCAGCCCTCTTTGAACTCCATTTTCGCTGGCAGAGGCACCGTAGGCCGGTCCTTTGCTATTTTCAGGGCAGCCCTGCAGGTCAAATCTAAGGATCCCACAGGCTGGATCCAGCTCCTGGGCCTTGAGTTTGACACGCCTGGACTCGGGTCTCCTGCTTAAGCAGGTGGTTGGACCTGAGGACTTTCCAGCTCTATTCTGAGTGACTAATTGACTGAGTGGATGGGTGACCCACAGAGTTATAACGTGACCAGAAGGTTGTGCTCTATGAGGACCACCAATGAACATTACCCACAGATAATTCAGAGCTCCCTGGTGTCAGGGTTCTGACAAATGCTCCAATTAATTCATGTGCCTCAAGCCGAGTTTCAAAAGAAATCCAATTATTTATTAGGGGATACATGTTGGCACTTTTCTCAATCTCAGTCGGCTCTGCCATACATAATTTACTGTCCACTATGACCCTGTTTCCCTCCTCCTCCCAAGGTGTGTCATAAATCACATTCTCCAATGAAGCACTTTCGCCGGGGTGTGGAAAACACGCCTCTCTGGGCTTGGTAACTTGAGACACAATCTGGAGAATGGTATACATGGAATATGCTTCTGATCATAGCAACGAACTGCTCCATCAAATCTCCCCCCACTCCTTCTTATGGCAACTTTAGAGCAAGCCAGGAATGCTTTACGAGTTGACACCTGGTTTCAAAGTGAGCATAAAAGACAACAGGACAGAACATCAAGGGAACTTGCAAAATTCATGCAGTTATCATTTGAAACATCTCAGCAGTGGGGGAAGGCCCTTAGATTTACCATCTGACTTTCATCGTTAAAACTGGCACAAACTACCAATACCTTCTCTTTTATCTTAGATCAACTACAGTGTCATCAACCAGGTGACCGAGCAAAACCATCATTTCACTTTTTCATATCGGATCACTCCAAACCAAGAACCTCTTTATTCAGTTTTTGCCCAGCTGCTCCTGCAGTTCCAATGGACGTGGATTGGCCCCCTTTCTGAGGACAATGAAAGAGGAGAAAAATTCAGAAGATACCTGGAAAAACTTGCTCTAAAAAATGGGATTTGCATTGTCCTCTCAGGAACTGTCCCAGAAGCAAATATGCAGACAAGTGCTGGAGAAACTCTCATACAAAAAAAAAGGAAAATATTTTATTCTCTTATCAAGAGTCAAATAAAAATTAGAGTATGCCAACTGGATTTTTAGGCCTCGGGAATGTTAGCAGCAATAATACAAATAATTGATAGGATTAATACATCCATTATGGGAAGGGTGTGGATTGCAACAACTTTGAAAGTTTTAAGTGTAAGTGTTTTTGACCTCTGTGTTGATCTCCAAAACAAACATGCTTTATTTTCCTTCCTCATCCAGACAAAGAGAAAGGCTCAGTATTATGACCTTAAATCTTATGCATCCATGGTCATATTGTATGGAAAGGAAGCATTCCAATGTTCCTATTCAAATCCTCTGTTATCAAAGAAAGTTTGGAAAAAATGCAGAGAAAAAGAGAATTGGGAATTCCCATCCCATGATGTGATTGCAAGAATCCTGTCTCAGGATTCCTCCAGGATTTCCCAAATAATTCAAATTGTGGGCTGGGTCCTCAGTGCTGCCTCTTCCTCCCAATGGAGTAAGAGGAGAATGTAAGTTGGATACCATCAACCACCCCAGATTGTACAGCCATGGCAGGTGAGTCTTCTCCTTTGAGGCTCCATTGATTCTCCTTTTCTGATTCATCAATATTAAATTAGATGTCGAAAGGGTTGAGATATTCCAAAGAGCAGTTGCCCAGTTAGTGGTATTTGAAATTGAGTGTCAACCCTGAAACTGACCTGACTGAGGCCATTTTGATGCTTCAGGGTTGCCACACTGGAGCAGAGGGATAGGGAGGGGGGATAGAGATAACTGGGGTTTTGTAGCCAAAACAAAATATTTTCCCCTGGGAACCAAGGACATTCCCACTGATGGCTGAAGGGAGGATGAGTGAAGTCACCAGGAAACCAGGCAACACCTTGATTCAACTATATGTCTGGTTGTTTGGAAAGGAGAGAAAAACTTTAATTAAGTGAAAAGCATGGGAACATTTAGAGTCAGATTTCACAGCCTATGCCTATATGATATGTCCAATAAAAATGATATATATATATTTTAAATACACTTAATTTATTTTACTATTAAAATAGACCAACAACACATACATAAATGCAAGAGAAAAAAAGAAAACAAGAAAAAAAAAGAATAGAAAGAAAAAGATAGAAAACAATTAAAAACATTTTCATCTTCAACAGTTTGTGAGACCTCCTTTTTATCCTTATTTTATGCCATATACACAATTAATCCTTACATATATCTGTATATCGCTACTATGATTCTATCATATCTTCTCTTGCCTTTTAGTGTGAAATCTATCTTTGGTCTATCCATTTGTACCAGCAGTTCCAGCTGTCGTAATATATAGAAGTGTCTTTATCTTTCAATGCCAAGGTTAATTTGTCCATTTCTGCACAACTTGAAATTTTTTGGATAATCATCTCCTCTGATGGAACATGAGGCTGTTTCTAATATTGTGCAAAAGCCAATCTGGCCACTGTCAAAATATGTATTATTATATATTTCACTTTTTTTGGTAGTTCATTATCAAAGATCCCTAATAGAAAGGACTCTGGTTAAATTAGACCTGTTCTCTTGTCATTTCCTCCAGCCAATTTCTAATTTTCTGCCAATATTTTTGAGCTTCTCTACAAGACATATGAAAGAAAGTCCCCCCCCTTTTTTTTTTGCATTTCCAGCAATTTGGACTCATATTGGGGTGCATCTTCACTAATCTCGAAGGAGGAAGGTGCCACCTGTCAAACATTTTATACGCTTTGTACGCTACCGATTTTGTGATTTTGTTATTTCTACCCCAGACCTTTTCCCATTCTGTGTGCTAGGTTCCTACTCCAGGCTATCATGTTCCCTTTAACAATTTCTTCCTCTAATTCTACCTCTAATAAATAATTATAAAAATTTATTATAATTTTTTTGACTGATACAATTTTATCTAATTGCTGGAGTTTATTATTAATTCCAAATTCTTTCTTGTCCTGTTTGTATCTACTTTGAATTTGAAGATATGCCCACCAATCAATTTTTAATCCCTGATCTTGAAGGTCTTGCCACGATTTCAGATTTCCTTGCATATCCAATAGGTCCTTATATTTAATCATTTTAGTAATATCCAGATTATTTGGGTGGGTCATTGCCTCCATTGTTGAAATCCAGATTGGTATCTTTAAGCAGTGTTTTTTCCGTATTTTCTTCCAATTAGTCAATAATGAATCTCTGATTAGGTGTCTGTGAAAATATTTCTGGCTAGTTTTCCCAATATCCCATAAAAAAGCATGCCAACCCCTCTGTAAGTCATGGCCTTCTAAGAGTAATATTCTCTTATTGGTTAAATTCACCCATTCCTTCAATCGTACTAAAGAGGCCGCACTATAATACAACTCCCAATTTGGGAGTGCCAACCTTGCCCTGCTCTTCATATCCTGCATTGCCTTTAAGTTTATTCTAGGTGTTTTCCCTTGCCAGATGAATTTTGTAGTTATTTTGTTAAGTTCTTCAAAAACCTTTTTGTGTACTTTAATTGGAATTGTCTGAAATATATAGAGGAATTTTGGAAGAATATTCATTTTAAAAGCAGCAATCCTGCCTAATAGTGAAAGTTGCAGTTTGCCCTGTGTTTCTAAATCCTTCTTTACCTGTTGCATTAATTTGTCATAATTGTTTTCCTTTAGTGTCTTACAATGTGCTGTCAACCATATTCCTAAATATTTAACTTTCTTTATCACTTGTAGTCCCATAACTTCTTCTAGTTCTAATTTCTGTTCTAATTCATTCATCAGTTTTTCTCCTCTTTCTATTGGTTCTTCAATGAAAAAAATCATATCATCCGCAAACGCTTGCAACTTATATTCTTCTTTCTCAACCTTTAATCCTTTTATGTCTGGGTTCTGTCTAATTCGCATTAATAATGCTTCTAGTGATAATATGAAGAGCAAGGGTAAGAGTGGGCAGCTCTGTCTGACTCCTTTTTCTATTTTTATTGGGCGGGTATATTCCCTGTTTATTATAATATTCGCCTGTTGTTTATCATAAATGGTTGTTATAATATTTTCAAATTTGGTGCCTAAATTCATATTATAAATTTTTTGGATTAAAAATTTCCAACTTAAATTATCGAAGGCCTTCTCTGCATCTAAAAATATAAGTGCTATTTGTTTTCCGGGGTGGGCTTCGTAAAATTCTAAAACATCTAATACTATTCTTAAATTATTCCTGATTTTTCTGGTCGGGAGAAATCCATTTTGGTCTTCATGTATATGCTCATTTAAAATTCTTTTTAGTCTACTTGCTATAATAGAAGTAAATATTTTGTAGTCAGTATTTAGCAAAGAAATTGGCCTATAATTTTGTATATATCGGGGGTCTGAATCCTCCTTCCGGATCAGTGAAATCAATGCCCCTCTCCATGAGTCTGGCATCCTGGCTGCCAATAAGATGTCATTAAAAACTTCCACCATAAGAGGTCCTATTTGTTCTGCTATTGCCTTGTACAGCTCCCCTGGGATCCCATCTGGTCCTGGGGATTTGTTGTTTTTCTGGTTCTCTATTGCTGATTTCAATTCGAACCAAGTAATGTCTTTGTTTAATAATTCTTCCATTTCTTCCCCAATTGCTTTATCCTTCATTTCATCTAAATAGTTTCTTATCCTATCTTCATTAACTTCTTCCTTTTTATATAACTCTTCAAAATATTTATGGGCAATTTCTTTATTCTGTTCTATCCCTTGTTGTATATCCCCTTTCCATCTATTAGCTGATAAATCATTTTTTTTCCTTTTTTTTAATCTATATGTTAACCATCTCCCTGGCTTGTTGGCATGCTCAAAATGAGTTTGTCTAGTTGTATTCAGATTTATAATCATTCTCTCTTGTTCAATTTAATTCAATTTATGTTTAGTTATTGTTATCTGATTTTGCAATTTTAAACCCTTGGGGTACTCTGTAATTGAGTTTCTAATTCCTTAATTTTTGGTGTAATTTGTTTTGCTGGGCGTATTTTTCTTTGTTCCTCTTGGCTTTATAAGAGATTGTTATCCCTCTTATTACTGCCTTCATTGTATCCCAACTGTTTTGTTTCGTAGTTGCTCCATTATTATTTTCTTTTAAAAAATAGTTTAATTCATCCTTGAGTTTGTTAATATATTCTTTTTCTCTTATTAACTGAGTATTTAACATCCATCTTTTCTTGGTTTTTTCCCTACCCTTCCATATTATCTGAATTGGATTGTGATCTGCCCATTCATTGGGTAGGATTTCAATCCCTTTTATCTCATTTGCTATTTCCCCATTCATCCATGCCATATCAACTCGTGTCCATATTTGATGAGGATTTGAATAGAATGTAAATTGTTTTTTCTCAGGATTTAATCTTCTCCATATATCAATCAAATTTAACTCCTTCATCATTTCCATGCATATTTTGGGAAGCTTCCCAATAAAAATGATATTACTTGGAACCCTGACAGTGAGTTAGAGAGAGAGAGGTGATAGAGAAAAATATTTCAAAGTTAAACAACCTGTGCTAGTTTGGTATGCTTTTGTAGCAGAAATAGCTCAATGCTGACAAAATGTAAAAATTAAACAAGCATTAGAATAGTCCAGCAATCCTCAACTTTTTATTGTGATCACAAAGTCATCTAGTCTCCAAGCTAAGGAGTTCAGCTGGGTTGTTTGTTCTGGATTAAAATTAGATTTTGCTGGGTAAAAATTTGTAACATAGCAGCAAGGTATAAATCAAAGCATCTTCTGGGGGGCAACCAAAGATTCATCCAGAAATATCCTGAACTAATGGATTTGCTTCCATAGCTATTCTTTGAAAGAGGTAACATTGCTATGCAATTTTTGTTACATTCCTAGCCCAAAGTTAAACTCCGCTAACTTCATCTTGATGAAGACTGATGGTAAAATTGTATTCTCCATCTTCTCCCATGACAAGTTTTCCCATATTTGCAAATGGTGATGCCTCAGATGGGCTGTGACGGTGAAGCAGCAAAACATAGAACTTGAAACTTAGAATAATAGAGTTTAAAAGGACTTCACAGGTTCCCTAGTCCAACCCATAAATTGAGCAGGACACCCTATACTAGGGGACTTCAACTTCCAGAATTCCTCCTCCAGTCATGTTAGCTCAGGAATTCTGGGAGTTGAAGTCCACAAGTCTTAAACTTGCCAAGTTTGAAGACCCTCGCCCTATACCATTTCAGAGTAATGGTTGCCCAGGTCTCTTTTTGAAAGCCTCCAGTGATGGAGCACTCACAACTTTTGAAGGCAAGCTATTCCATTGGTTGATTGCTCTCACTGCTCAGAAATTCCTCTTAGTTGTAGGTTGCTTCTCTCTTTAAGTTTCCAACCATTGTTTCTTTTGTCGCCTATTGGTACTTTGGGAAATGTTTTGACCCCCCTCAAATATTAGAAAAGAAATATCTCATATATCCCCACTCCTTTTCCTTAGACTAGACATACCAAATTCCTGTAACTGTTCTTGGAATGTTTTAGCCTCCATCCCCCTAATAATTTCTTGTTACTCATCTCTGCAGTCTTTCCAGAGTTCCAATATCTTTTTCATATTGTGTTGATTACCAGAACTGGATGCAGTATTCTAAATGTGGTCTTATTAAGGCTTTGTAAAGTGATATTAGAACTTCATGTTACCTTGATTCTATCCCTCTGTTAATGAAACCTAGAGTTGCGTTGGCATTTTTGTCTGCTGCCACACATTGTTGGCTCATATTTAAGTGATTGTCCACTAGGACTCGAAGTCCCTTCTCACAGTTATTGGCATTAAGCTAAGTTTCACATAGTCTGTAACCTATACTATTGGTTTTTCTTACCTCAGTGGAAAACCTTACTTTTATCTATGCTGAATTTCATTTTGTTAGGTAGGGGCCCATGTTCAGTTTGCCAATATCATTTTGCCAAGATCTTGAACTTGTCTTCAGGGGTGTTGCCTATTCTTGCCAGCTTAGTGTCACCTGAAAATTTGATGAGTTCCCCTTCAATTCCCTCGCCTAGATCTTTTTTGAAGATATTGAAGAGTGCCAGGCCTAAAATGGAAGCTTGGGATATCCCATTGCTTACTTCCCTCCTCAGAGGATTACATGTTGAATATTATTTGTCAGACAGATACAAAGCCACCTGGTGGTGTTACCTATTCCATGTTTTCAAGAATGTGAGATCAATATTGGGACTTCGGGTTTGGGCTTCTTTGGTGACAGACCGAAATTGCGATAGTCCGTGGTTTTGATCCGTGCTTGCCGCTGGAGCACCCCGAGCCGCCTGGATTCAGGGCTGAAACCCCCCCATAGAGGTGGTGAAGAAGGGGGAGCCATCAGCGGGGTTGAGGAGAGCTGCATCTCTCCTCCCCAGCTGGCCATTACTCCCTTTCCCAAAGGCGGTTGCAGCGGTGGTCAGAAATGGCCACCTCAAAGATTGTGCAGGACAAGATTGTGCAGGAGGAAGTTTAAAGGAGAAAGTTTGACTGAATGGATTGAATGGAGAACATCTATTTAGGGTACCTGGAACCTGAATTTTAAAGACTAATACTATTCCTAAAAAAGAATTTAAGCTGTGAAAGAGAAAGGGAAAGGAAACGGAATTGGCTTTTTTTCCTCTAACATTGACAGTTTTAACTGACTTGGAACATTAAGAAGAAGAGATTCGAATAAGAAATTGATACTAATCCACTTTGACATTAATAGGCTATTTCTAGCTGAAAATAAAGTGTCAAAGGGATAAAGATTATTGGATAATTTAAAAAAACTTTCTTTAAAGAAAAAGAAAGAAAGCAGTGGAGGGGAAAAGGATAAAAGAGGGTGGAATCTGGAAAATGGAGGAGACCACCTGGAACTTAACAAAAAATTGATAGTGGAATTTTAACAAGGCTTGCAAAAGATACATTGTAGCTGAAACTTTGTTACAAGAGAACAAAGTCCCTGGAAAGAGAAAGTGAGAAAAGAAGCAAGAAAGAGTTTTGGATTATTAGATGATTCCTGGAACTTTGGATGGAGGATCCTAATGAAATAAGATAAAATCAATTCGGGGTTGTTTAAAATTTTTTAAAATGGCATCACTCCTTGAAGAGTTAAAAATGAGACTTAAAGAACAAAAAGAAGAAGCACAAGATGGAAGAGGATGTCTTGGCTTCGCATTTCAATTTTTAGAAATGGAGATCTTGAACTATGAAAAACAACAAGAAATGCTGGCAGAACAAGAAGGGCGAGACAACAAAGAAGCCATCTTCAATGACCACGCAATTTTAAGTGTGGTAAAAAAGGGAAAGGGGGGAAAGGGAGTTAAAAACTTAAGTACTGAAGCAACAACCAAAAAAAAGAGTAATTTGAAAAGTAATCATAATATCAGGAAGAAGCAGAAGGAAGGATCACAGAAGGGAGAATCAGATAGAAAAGGGAATAAAAAGGGGAGGGAGAAGAAGAGAGGGAAGAGGGAAAGGGAAAGAAGCTATAACAGACAGAAACAAGATATAGAGGTACAGGAAAAACATACAAGAATTAAAGGTATAAACCTATTTAAAAGACACAGAGACAATGGTTAAAATTTAACTTAAGGAGAGAATTCTGTAAAGGTGCATGGGATAGCATTGTTATATAATATGTTAGATGATTAAAGTGATAGAAAAAAATTCTATTGATGTGCAGTGGAATATTTGTTTGTAAAGAGAATAAGGCTCTCAATGATTTAAAAAGAACGTTTAAAAAAAACTGAAAAGAAACATGGAAGATTTTTATCAGTTGATAAGATGAACTTGAATAACAATAATAACTTTATTGACTACTTTTAATAACTATTGTTTGGTTTTTTATTTAAAGACAGTAATAAATAAAATATGAAATATAGATGATTAAAGTGAAAGACAACTGATATTACTAGGTAATGTTTGTTAAAAGAAATAGAAATGTAAAAGATTGTTATTAATATTAATGGCAGAGCTGTACTTGAATAGAATAATTATTCCATTTGCTATTGTTATACATATATACACAGATATATATATACATATATACTTGTTTCTTTTAAGAATTTAGTGTGTATTTTAAGGGAATGTATTAAGCAGAATTTGATTGAAAATAGGTATGTGTTATAAAATGGAGGTTAGAAAATGAATGTTAAAAAAAAGAATGTGAGATCAATATTGAACAAAGAGGTGTAAATTCCTGGAGAATAACTGAAAGAAGCTTCCCATGAAATCTCCTTCAGACTGTAGTGATGATTTGAAGAGGTTGAATTATTCAGAGTACCTCCAATCCAGAATAAGAGCAAGAAAAACATTGAATAAAGGCTCAAATTTTTTCTATGTTCCTGCAGCTTCATAGGTTCCCGAAAAACTTCCAATATCACAATATTTCCAGAGATGGGATTTATTTTGATGAAAATGGAGTTCCTCTTGGTGACTTTGATATCATGCACTGGACATCAGTTTGGAACAAATCAAATGCGGGGGTGAAAATTGGGAGTGTAGAAAGCCAATCCTCCTCAGAAGTCAAGATTTCTATCAATCAAAGTGCCATCCAATGGCCAACTTTATTTAACAAAGTAGTTGGATTTTGCTCCTCTATTTATCTCCATATGTGTAAATATTCTGCTCAAAAATAATTCTTATAAATACCAATTGAGATAACTTCCAACTAAGAGAACTTAAATTAATTTATTAGATATCATTTTACTTTAGAGGTCTTACAATAATCTGTCACACACTGGAACCTGCTGCATTATCTTTTTTTCAGTAACAGAAAATCCAGAATGTCTATGGAGATTGTCAGTCATCCAGGTCATAAATTCATAAATTCCAAGAGGCCTCAACAACTTTCAGAAAGACTGCTAACGAGCAGATGACTGCAAGGAATATAAATCCTTCCATACTACACCATTCAGTCAGATCTGAAGAAGCTTCTGGAATGAGAAGTTAAATGTCTTCAAGAGAAAACAAAGATCAGTTGTCTTTTGAAAAAGCACTTTTGGGAGAAAATCAAGAATAGGAATGGTTAAGCATACAGAATTGCATAAAAGGAAGATATCCAGAATGTGGTAAGGGAAATGAGGGCAGCTAAAAAAATCCATTTACATATGATGATACAATGATCAGTTGTAGGACAGAAAGATAGGGATTCTAGACAAAGCTAGATTTTCCTGAGAAAGCTAAGATGGAGAAAAATATATACAAGTTATAGCATTCTCATGCATGCCCTAACAAGAAACACCTTTTGCAATGGAACTTCTTTCCTTTGGAAAGAAGAATAAGGCAACGAGTCTGCTTTGAGATCTAAAATGGAGATTGAAAGAGGAAAGAGAATGACCCTTCATTTGCCCCTTGCAAGTAGAGTAATTAAAGTTTATGCCATTATTTCTTGACTGATTTTGTTCAATGTGCTCCTGAGCTTCTGTAAGCCAGCTGATTTCAGTAAAACCTTCTAATTCATATTAATCTTTCATGTTTAAAGGTAAAGGTTCCCCTTGCACATGCGTGCTAGTCATTTCCAGCTCTATGGCATGGTGCTCATCTCCATTGCAAAGCCGAAGAGCCTGCACTGTCCAAAGACTTCTCTGTCATCATGTGGCCAGCATGACTAAACATTGGGAGCACCTGGAACGCTGTTACCTTCTCACCAAAATGTTCCCTATTTTTCTATTTGCATTTTTAGATGCTTTCGAACTGCTTGGTTGGCAGAAGCTGGGACACGTAATGGGAGCTCACTCCATTACGTGGTGCTAGGGATTCAAACCGCCAAATTGCCGACCTTTCTGATAGACAAGTTCAATGTCTTAACCACTGATCCACCACGTCCCTTTATATATTGCCTCTAATTCATATATTGCCCTGATTAATCTTTTGGTTTATGTTCAGACAGTGCCTTATTCAAGATGTACAGAAAGTTGCTCCCCGGGTTATGCCAAGCTTTTGAGAGAGGGAGCCCAAGTTTGCTGCTACAACTGTTCTCTGTGGCTTCTCGGTGGCTTCAAAACAACAAGGATACAATCAAAACTTCTCTATTGCTTTTTGGGGGTATTTGATCAAGAAACAAGAAAAAACATCACACATCTTGAAGGCATCCACAAACATTTCAAAGATTGAGCACTATCACCGAATTTTGCACGATGACACGAGCATTAAAATAAATAATTAAAGGTTGCTGCTTTCTATTGAGGTGTTACTTTCTTGCTTGCTTTTGGGAAAGAGGACAAGTTTTGACAGCGGATAATCACATTCATCTTCAGCCTTTAAAAAGGTTGTTGGATATTTTAACTAATGTTGTGTCATATGAATATCCCTGGGCAGAAATATGATATTATTCCTTGAAAATGAAATAATTGATTTCTGATGCGGTTTTCATGATCCTACAGCAGCATAAAGAGAGACACACTAACCTTTTTTTTTCAGATGCAGCCCATTGTGAAAAGTGTCCAGATGACCAGTATTCCAATAAGAAGTGGGATCAGTGTGTCCCCAAAAGCATAAGCTTCTTATCCTATGAAGAATGATTGGGACTCCTCCTGACTTTCTTTGCCATTGCTTTGTCCCTAACCACTGCCTTTATTCTGGGAATCTTCATTAAATACCGAGACACTCCCATGGTCAACCGTGAACTCACCTACGTCCTCCTGGTTTCACTCCTGTTTTCTTTCTTGACCTCCCTTCTATTCATTGGTCGCCCCATGAAAATGACCTGTGTCCTTCGACAAACCATTTTCAGTATTGTTTTCTCTGTTGCCATATCTTCTTTGCTGGCCAAGACTGTAATGGTGTTGGTAGCTTTCCTCACTACAAAGCCAGGAAGCAGGATGAGGAAATGGCTGGGGAAGGGTCTGGCCCACTCGATTGTTTTATTCTGCTCTGGTATTCAAGTAGGCATCTGTATGATATGGCTGGGAATCTTTCCCTCGTTCCCAGATTCTGACTTTCATTCCCAGCCAGAACACATCCTGCTGCAGTGCAACGAAGGTTCAGTGGCCATGTTCTACATTGCCCTTGGCTACATGGGTTTTCTGGCTGCTATCTGTTTCTTGGTGGCATTTCTGGCTCGAAATCTGCCAGGGACCTTCAATGAAGCCAAACTGATCACTTTCAGCATGTTGGTTTTTTGTAGTGTATGGATATCCTTTGTCACCAGCTACCTGAGCACCAAAGGGAAATACATGGTGGCTGTGCAGATCTTCTCCATCTTGGCCTCCAGCCCGGGATTACTGGGCTGCATTTTTATCCCCAAATGCTACATTATTACACTGAGACCTGACATGAACACCAAGGAACATCTGATGATGAAATCTCATTAAGGCTCCTTGTGTTGGTTTTTATTTTTGTTCAGTTTATATCCAGTATAAAATCACCTATCTTGAAGTAATGTTTTATGTACTCTCACTTATTTTTCTTCATTCTGTGTGCATTTTGAATTATAATAATTGAATAGTAATGTTGCTAAAACAATACAAACTATTTCAATTAATCATATCTTTCAATTGGCACAATCTGAATTCATGTTAAAGCATAACTATCATCAATGACATTAATAACATTTCTGAAACCAGGCTGGATAAACTGTTACCAGAGGTGTTCTGATATGGTTTTAGACTAAATAAAAGATTATGGCTAATAATGTGTGTTTTTGTTGCTATATAGGTTGGTGTTATGGTTCGTTTTCAGGGATGATGTTTTTTATTTATTTTGTGAAGCAATTATAAGATAACAGGTATAACTATAAACATACTTATGTGTTGTGGCTCCGGGTTTGGATTCTGCTCCTGTGGCAGATATGAGTTCAAGTGATGAGGACATGGCAGCAAAATATGAGCCGGCATTGCTTAGCGATTTGGATAGTAACCAGAATGAGGAGATGGATGTAACAAGGGAAGATAGACCTGAAGTAATAGAGTTGTCAGGACCTTTGACCTCCTCTGGTTCTTTATCTGATCAGCAGCCGGGAATGGCTGACAGGGAAGGCATGAGAGAGTTTTCCAGTGGAGATGAAAATTTGGAGAACTTATGGCTAGACGTCAGAAACAGAAGGAGGCTGAGAAGACAAACTCAGTTAGAAAGGAAGCGTCGAGCTAGTCATTAATTAGGGAAATTAGCACGCTTCATAAGTGAATAAAAGGACACGGCTGGGCTGGTGGAATTCGCCAGAAGCAAAGTGACTAATTGGGAGTGAAGACATGCAGCAAACTCTCTGAGGCTTGTGATTTATTGCCACGCCAGGATTGCCGGACAGAGTGTGGATTTATTGCTGTGTATTGGAATTTACTCCAGCCGTTCTCTTGTGGGGGTTTGTTTTTGATTTGAATTAATTCTGAAACGGCTGCTTTTTGTTTTGCTCGCCTGGAATTAAAGGGGAGACATAACATTTATGAATACCTGAAATGGATACGAATAAGGAAAAAAAAGAAAAAATAAGACAGGGAAGGTAGGCACATTGGTGCGTTTATGCACGCCCCCTACAGACCTCTTAGGAAACGGGTGAGGTCAATAGTAGACAGTCTAAGGTTAAAGTTTTTGGGGTTTGGGGAAGAAACCACAGAGTCAGGTAGAGTATTCCAGACATTGACCACTATGCTGCTGAAGTCGTATTTTCTGCAATCAAGTTTGGTGTGTTTTACTCTGAGTTTGTGTGTATTGTTTGCTCTTGTATTGTTATTGTTGCATTCTGAAAAGACTGAGCTGAAGTCTTCACTCCGGTCCGTGCTTCCAGCGGGAACATGGATGGTTCCTATTGGCTGATGCCGTTTGACAGCTGACTATAAAAGGGAGTTGTCAAATGGCATCAGCTGTTTCCCGCCAGCTGGCTGCCTTGTTAGCGTGGCAGTCGCGGTAACCCTTTATTGTTTCAATAAAGATAAAGCTGAAGTTTGCTCTACATTCGCCTCTGTTATTCTGCCGCTCCACTACAGTTATGGTTGAAGCTGAAGTATTCATTGACAGGTAGGACAATGCAATGTATGATTTTATATACTATACTTAGATCGGAAAGAACGTGGCATAGTTCTAGGTTTTCTAGGTCTAGAATTTCAAGTCTGGTGGCATAAGGTATTCTGCAACGAGTAGAGGAGTGGAGAACTCTTCTTGTGCAATATTTCTGGACTTTCTCAACTGTGTTAATATCAGGTACGTAATGTGGGTTCCAGACTGATGAGTTGTATTCGAGTATTAGTCTAGCAAATGTTTTGTATGCTCTAGTTAGTAGTATAATATTACCAGAGAAAAAGCTACGTAATATTAGGTTAACAACTCTTAATGCCTTTTTGGCTATGTAGTTACAGTGGACTCTAGCACTTAAATCATTAGCAATGAATACTCCAGGATCCTTGACAGAGTTTGGATGATCAACAAGGTCTTGACTATTCAGCCTGTATTTTATTTTCTGATTTTTTTTGCCAATATGTAAGACAGAGCATTTATTTGTTGAGATTTTAAGTTGCCATTTGTTTGACCATTCTAATACATAGTCGAGGTCTTTTTGAAGGGTAGCAGTATTGTCTGTGGTATTGAATAGCTTAACATCATCAGCAAAGAGACTGCAGTTGCTCTTAATATGATCACAGAGGTCATTTATGTAGAGTATGAAGAAAACTGCCTTAGGAGGCACCACTATTGACAGGTACAGAATTTGATAGGATGCTCCCAATTTTGACCATTTGTTGTCTATTTGACAGGAATGCGTCTATCCAGTCATGCAGGGGTCCAGAGATACTATAAGATTTTAGTTTTAGGGGTAGTTTGTGGTGTACCACTGAATCAAAGGCTTTACAGAAGTCTAGGTAGATTGCATCTATTGCTTTGCCCTGATCGAGTTGTGTAGTCCATATGTTTTTGCAGTGCAAGAGTTGCAGATTCCAGATTGTTCCTTTCTTGATTCTCAAAGTAGGATTATTCTCCTGAGTCAAACAAAACTCTTTTCTCCAACTGCCCACTTTTGTGGCAATGTTCGTTCCCAATTCCCCTTCTCATTTTTAAAACCATGAATATTTATACTCCTTTGGGATTTCCACCACAACAATTAATTGCCAATCAATGTGACAACCAATGGGATAGACAGATTCTGATTTTCATTCCCAGCCAGAACACATCCTGCTGCAGTGCTACGAAGGTTCAGTGGCCATATTCTACACTGCCCTTGGCTACATGGGTTTTCTGGCTGCCATCTGTTTCTTGGTGGCATTTCTGGCTCGAAATCTGCCAGGGACCTTCAATGAAGCCAAACTGATCACCTTCAGCATGCTGGTTTTTTTGTAGCATTTGGATCTCCTTTGTCCCCACCTACCTGAGCACCAAAGGGAAATACATGGTAGCTGTGCAGATCTTCTCCATCCTGGCCTCCAGCCTGGGTTTACTGGGCTGCATTTTTATCCCCAAATGCTACATTATTACACTGAGACCTGACATGAACACCAAGGAACATCTGATGATGAAAACCCATTAAGGCTCCTTGTGTTGGTGTTTATTTTCTGTTCAGTTTACATGCAGTGTAAAATCACATACCTTGAAATAATGTTTTACATGTTGTCGCTTAACTTTCTTCTTTCCATGTGAATTTGAAATTATAATAATTGAGTAGTAATGTTGCTAAAACAATTCAAACTCTTTCAATTAATCATATCTTTCAATTGTTACAATCTGAATTCATGTTAAATCATAACTATCATCAATGACATTAATACAATTTTTGAAACCAGGCCAGATAAACTGTTACCAGAGATGTTCTGATATGGTTTTAGACTTAATTAAAGATTATGGCTAATAATGTGTGTTTTTGTTGCTATATAGGTTGGTATTATGTTTTATTTTCAGGTTTTAAAAAAAAATTAATTTCAAAAATATATTTGATTAGTCTCTTCTGGCTGGATAATGTAAGATCACTCATAGATAAATAAATGAGTTAGATAGATGAGAGAGGCTGAGACAGAGAAAAACAGAGAGACAGCTAACATTCTATATATTAAGAACAGATAAAATATCAACATGAACTTTGGAGCAACTTTAATCTTTTTCTCTGAATCAATTAATGAGACAAATTGTTATTTTTGACAATCTTCAATCAAAAGAAAAATGTGTACAACTCTGAATGATTTGAGGGGGAAATCGTGTAGAAACCTGATGTCACAATGAAGGTGTGCTTATGAATATTAAAATTGGTTCCTGTTTTTTTATCCATGTCCATATCCATATTCATTTCCATATACACATAGTGTGTGTATGGGTGTGTCCTGCCAACTTAGCAATTCAAAAGCATGTAAATGCAAGTAGATAAATAGGTGCCAGTTTAATGGGAAAGGAACAATGTTCCATGCATCTGTGGTGTATAGTCATGCCAGCCACTTGACCACAGAAGCATCTTCAGATAGAGCTGGCTCTACATTTGTGAATCAAAGATGAGCACCGCCCCTTGGGTTGGTCATGATTGACAGGGGAAATTTTTTTACCTATCTCTACCTAAAAATTTACCTATAAATATATAAATTTGTTTTTGTGCATGTTTCTTTTCGTTGTCTTTTTGTCAGTCAGTCCTTCAGTGTACTGCAGATTAGGAAAGCTATGTCATATAAGTCAGTACTACTTTTATCTAACCTTGTCTTGGTAATGGTCTCTGAATGCAATTACTTCTGCGTACTGCGCTATGTCTCTTTCATTCAGAAAGCACTGGAAAAGCAAAGCCTTCCCAAATGCAATTGCAATATATTTTTATTCACATACTGACCAGTTTTACTCATTAGGTTAAATCAGGATTCTAGATTGTCTGGATTTTGATTTTTGTCATTGTAGTGTCAAACCTACCCTAGCCACTTCTAGGTTATCTGCAAAGGTGAGAAACATTTCCTCCCTCCAATCCTTTACCAAATCAAAGAGTCCAGAGCCCAGCACTCAACAGGAATTAACTCAACAAGAATGAAATGGTATATGGTTTCCTACCTAAACAGAGGGTTGGGCTACAAGACCTCAAAGGTCCCTTCAAACTCTGCTATTCTGTTCTGTTCTATTCTGTTTTATTCTATTCTATTCTATTCTATTCTATTCTATTCTATTCTATTCTATTCTATTCTATTCTATTCTATTCTATTCTATTCTATTCACTTGGTGGTGTTCCATATGCATCATGTCCATCAAAAGATTGCCTCACAACACATCAGGAAAATCCTGCGATTCCTTTGCAAGAGTCACACACTTTTGGTTCCAAGGTATATGAAGTATGTATGTATGTATGTATGTATGTATGTATGTATGTACAAGATCTGTGAATCTTATATTCCATAGTGAAGCTGCTTGAAGTAAAATGCAGTGGGATTAACTTGGAAACATCCCTACCATCTGTCCTATTCGCTTTGTTTATGACTTCTCTAATAAATTCTTACTTGGGTGGACTTTGTCTCAGAGTGCTAAATTTGGGATGGAGAATTTCGTTGGAATGCTGACATGTGTCCCTAAAATTATAATTTTCTTATCTTATAACAAAATTCTGGGTATCATCCTGACTCTCTTTGTCATTGCTTTATCCATTACCATAACTATTGCCTTTATTCTGGGAATCGTCATTAAATACCGAGAAACTCCTGTAGATAAAGCCAACAATCAGAAACTCACCTACATCCTCCTGGTTTCACTCCTGCTTTCTTTCTTGACCTACCTTCTGTTTATTAGTCACCCCATGGAAATGATCTGTCTCCTTCAACAAACCATTTTTAGTGTTTTTTTCAGTTGCCGTGTCTTCCTTGCTGACCAAGACTGTAATGATGATGGTGGCCTTCCAAAATACAGAGTCTAATACAATATGAGACTGAAAGTCCATTGTAGTAATAACTGTGGGTATGATTTTGTCATGCCACTTGGGGTTTTCTATCAGTTTTTGGTGACACTTGTCTTCAAACCTGTGTGGAAGCCTCACAGCACAGAGCTCAGCAGTGCATTCTGACAGCTGTCCTATATCTTTGGAGTCCATACTTTGGAGTCTACGTGATGGTGCAATTCAACTAGTGTAACAACCGGTTTGGTGACTGCACATGCTCAAAATGCACACTTTGCACTCATACAAAAGACAATTTTTAGCTATAATACATACCTCTTCTGCAGCCCTGGTGAGTAAAACAGCTGATGCACAGCAAATCACTCTGCCGCACGAATCAGCTGTGCTCAAAAACAAGGAAATAAAGCATAGGCAGGGGTGGGTGGGTGGGGGTCAAATGATCATCGGAACTAGCAGTTCACCCAAACCAGTCTGAACCGGTAGAATCCCACCCTTGAGTCTACACCTTTGGAATCTGAGCTTCAGGTTAATGTTCTCCCTTGAAGCAATTGACTGTCCAGGCAATATATGTAACTAATTAATTTATACTCCATTAAATGATTTTAGAGGATACAATGGAGAGAGGTCTCAAGACGCACACTTAGCAGTAGGACTCATACCTGCACATCATATAGCATTGGCCATGGCTCAGCTCATGCTGTTTAGCCATTCACCTTCAGCTATTGTTGGTATTGTACTGATATAGCACCATCTCTTGGTTCCCTATCTAAGAAACAGAAAATATCACCACATCATGAAGAAGTCAGTAATAAGCTATTTTTCTGATTAATGCACCAGGGAATTCTGACTAGATCTTCTTTGTAACCATGAAGACTGATAGTCATCCACATTTTGAAAGATACAAGACATTTAACAGGGGCCTCCAATAGGTTGATCGATATATCATGATCTGGAATTAACCATTCTGGAGTATATAACCTTCATTGAGAAAGATGGCCTTATCCACATCAGACAGAATGAGAAAGAAGTATAATGGCCAGAGGTGGTATTCAGCAGATTCTGACCAGTTCTGGAGAACCGGTAGCGGAAATTTTGAGTAATTCGGAAAACTGGAAAATCCCACCTCTGACTGGAGATTTTACAGTATCCTTCCCCTGCCAGGCCCACCAAGCCACGGCCACAGAACCAGTAGTAAAAAAAAATTGAATCCCACCACTGATACTGGCCCATCACCTAGTTCAAGAACATTGAAGTTTTTTTTTTTCACATTTTAAGCTTTAGAATCTCAAGAATAAGTTTGCAGACTAAAAAACAATCAAACTTCCCTGAATTGTTCCTTTCTTGATTCTCAAATTAGGATTATTCTCCTGAGTCAAACAAAACTCTTTTCTCCAACTGCCCATTTTTGTGGCAACGTTCATTCCCAATTCCCCTTCACATGTTAAAAATAATGATTATTTATTCTCCTTTGGGATTTCCACCACCACAATTAGTTGCCAATCAATGTGACAACCAATAAGATAGACAGCACCTGATAATCTGATTTGTAACAGCCTCTTTCAGTGATGAGGGCAGAGGTTGGAGTAAAGCTGGACAAATACTATAGCAGTCTAAAAGTTGGAAGATAAAACTTCCAAATTTGGGGGCAAACTGGCCTTCCTCACTGTAATTGTGGTCTTCTGTGATCTCTGAGATTTAACTCTGTGCTGAAGAAAGAACTGTAGGAAGGATCTCTTGCACGATATGTCAAATGTTGATACTGCTGCATGTACAACTTTTTCTGCTTCAGCTTCTGTCTCAAATTCCCTGTGCCAGTATGCTGATGAAATGTCCATTTAAGGTGATAATGGAAGAAAAGGAATGGTTCCATTACTACAAACCAGGAGACTACTGGATTACTGGAATAATGTCTGGAGTCTTAGCTCGATTGTACCAATTTTCCTTCTCGAAGACTCCTACCCACCAATTGAAAAGGTAATTGTCAGCATGTCCAGGATTCTGGTGATTGATTTTACCTGCTCCAATATTTTTTCTAGGAATGATTTCACTTCTTCTATTCCTCACTCTGAGAGAAAAGCAAGCCATTATTGCTCATCCCAATTTCCTTTAGAGCAGGGGTCTTGAACCGTGACAGCTTTAAGACTTGTGGATTTCAACTCCCAAAATTCCTCCTCCAATCATGTTAGCTCAGGAAATCTGGAAGTCCACAAATCTTAAAGTTGCCAAATTTGAAGACCCTTGGTTTAGAGTAAAGGCTCCTGGGGAACTTGATGATTTTGTAAAACCTGAGTTTGCAAAGTTCCTTTTAAGTTCTTCCACAAGTGTCAGCTTCAACACTGACCAACACTGGGCATTGCCAACTCTGTCCCATGATGAATCTTGCCTGGATGGGTTCTGCCTGCTTTCAAAATTATTGCCTTGGGTACTGTGGAGTCAGCAACTTATTTATTCATATTTATTTTATTTATTTATGAACAATAGTGAAGCAGTAACTCCCAATAAAGTGATTGAATGAATACCTTAGAACAGAGTGAGATCTCTTGTATTTTCTCCCCACTGTTTCTTCCCCTTCCTTATATTTACTCTACAATTCCTACCACTCACCCCACTCTTTCTTTCTACCCTTTAACATTTTTGTGGTTTCCCTGTTCCTTTTGATTTAAATAAAAGGGATACCTTTTAAAAACCAAATTTAAGGAGGGGAGAGACTTTATGTGATAAGTTAATGTTTAGTCACAGAGGAATCACATTAACTGGAGTTAACTGTAGAATATAGGAAAATAACTCTAAAGCCATGAATATTCTGCAGCAAATCTCTAGGTCTAAAAAAAGGTCTAATCAAACATTTGAATCCAGCTGTTAATCATGTCCAGGGTGGAATAACAGGTAGAAATCAGATAATATAACCACAACATACACAATATACACTTGGTAGCATCTCTTATTAACATTCTGGAGGAGTGGGAAGATTCAGATTTCCCCAAAAGCATTGGGCTAGGAATAGGGGTTGCGAGCTGTGAGCATATCTAGTCTGGTGCCTGGGGGTAAGGGTATGATTTTAATTACATTTTATGGATTGTTGTGAATTGATATGAGTGATATATTAGCTTTGTAAATAGGTAAGTCAATAAAATAAACACTTTGGTTTTGCAATAGTTTATTCTAAGCAGTTTGATGCAGTTACAATAGCAAGAAACCTTCACACTTTCTTTTTGACTAAAAAGTTACTATTACTATTGTAACTGTTTTCCTTACCTAGCTACTGAACTATAAGTATAATTTTCCTCATTTTTCCCTCCCAAGTCATAATTTGGAGAAATTTATAGGTAGAATCAGTTCTGGTGATTTTGATAGGATTCCTTTGATCCTGACATAATAAGCTTGCTATCTCTCTCTGATATTTCTTTTGGCAAGAAGCTCCTAGTGGTGTTAATTTCTCATAGAAATTTCAAAAATGTCTTATCACCTGCGAAGTCCAAATAAATGGAATAGTTTAATTGAATAATGAGTATCTGATTATCTTTTTGGCATTGCACTATATAGATATAAAGCTACACTAAACATGACATGCTTTCATGAAAGTCCAAACTGAAGATTTATTTATTTATTGCAATTTCTCAAACAAAAACAAGAACAAGAATAAGAGAATAAAAAAATACACTGACAGGGACATTTGGTGCACTTATGCATGCCCCCCTCTACTGACCACTTAAATATGACGTTAGGTCCACAGAAGTCGAATCAGGTAGGGCTTTCCAGACTTTGACAACCCTATTACAGGAATCATACATTTTTAGAGTCAAGTTTAGAAATATTTACATTGAGTTTAAAGTGGTTGTTCATGCGCCCATTATTGCGATTAAAACAGAAAACGTCATTTACAGGTAAAACATGACTACGTATCATTTTTGGATGCAATACTTAGATCCCACTGCAAGCGACACAGTTCTAAGTTATCCAAACTGAGAATTTTGAGCCTAAGGAATTCTATTGTTTACAGAAGAGTGCAAGACTTTTCTCATGAAGTACTTCTAAACCTGCTCAATTGTACTGATGTCAGATATATGGTGGTGGTTCCAAACAGTTGAACAATACCCTAAAATTGGTCTGGCATAAGTTTTATAAGCTCCAATTAGCAATACAATGTTTCCAGAAAAAAAAGCTTTGCAAAATTAAGTTTACAACTCTTAGTGCTTTTTTAGCAACACTGTTACAGTGACCATTGGAGCATAAATTGTCAGAGATAAGTACACCTAGGTCCTTGACAAAGTGAGGGTCATTTGCTAGATCAATGCCACCTAGCTTATACTTGACATTCAGATTACCGTATATACTCGAGTATAAGTCGACCCGAATATAAGCCGAGGCACCTAATTTTGTACAAAAAACCTGGGAAAACTTATTGACTCGAGTATAAGCCGAAGGTGGGAAATGCAGCAGCTACTGGTAAATTTCAAAAATAAAAATAATTAATTTGGGAAACGATCTCACTATCTCACGTCGCCTCGGGAAGGGAAAGGCAAAGCGCTTTTGCCTTTCCCTTCCCGGCTGGGGCTGTTGGGAGTCGCTGCCGCCTGCCTTTCCCTTCCCGGCTGGGGCTGTTGGGAGTCGCTGCCGCCGGCGCGGACCCAGTCCCGCCGCCTCAGGAAGGAAAGGCAAAGTGCTTTTTGCCTTTCCCTTCCCGGATGGGGCTGTTGGGAGTCGCTGCCGCCGGCGCGGCCCCAGTCCCGCCGCCTCGGGAAGGAAAGGCAAAGTGCTTTTTGCCTTTCCCTTCCCGGATGGGGCTGTTGGGAGTCGCTGCCGCCGGCGCGCCCCAGTCCGCCGCCTCGGGAAGGGAAAGGCAAAGTGCTTTTTGCCTTTCCCTTCCCGGATGGGGCTGTTGGGAGTCGCTGCCGCCGGCGCGGCCCCAGTCCGCCGCCTCGGGAAGGGAAAGGCAAAGTGCTTTTTGCCTTTCCCTTCCCGGATGGGGCTGTTGGGAGTCGCTGCCGCCGCGCGGCCCAGTCCCGCCGCCTCGGGAAGGGAAAGGCAAAGCGCTTTTGCCTTTCCCTTCCCGGCCGGGGCTGTTGGGAGTCGCTGCCGCCGGCGCGGATCCAGTCTCGCCGCCTCGGGAAGGGAAAGGCAAAGCGCTTTTTGCCTTTCCCTTCCCGGATGGGGCTGTTGGGAGTCGCTGCCGCCGGCGCGCCCCAGTCCCGCCGCTCGGGAAGGGAAAGGCAAAGCGCTTTTGCCTTTCCCTTCCCGGATGGGGCTGTTGGGAGTCGCTGCCGCCGGCGCTGCCCAGTCCCGCCGCCTCGGGAAGGGAAAGGCAAAGCGCTTTTGCCTTTCCCTTCCCGGATGGGGCTGTTGGGAGTCGCTGCCGGGCGCGACCTCAGTCCCGCCGCCTCGGGAAGGGAAAGGCAAAGCGCTTTTGCCTTTCCCTTCCTGGATGGGGCTGTTGGGAGTCGCTGCCGCCGGCGCGACCTCAGTCCCGCCGCCTCAGGAAGGGAAAGGCAAAGCACTTTTGCCTTTCCCTTCCCGGATGGGGCTGTTGGGAGTCGCTGCCGCCGGGCGGCCCCAGTCCCGTGCAGCCTCGGGAAGGAAAGGCCACGGCTTGAAGGCTGCAGCTGGAGCGAAGCTGCGCGCGCAGCCGCTATGTTAACATCGGATCGGGCGTGCCGGACGGTTCCGACCGAGCCCGAGCATCGTCTTTGGCGCCCGCCCAGCACCGCGGAGCTCCTGTACCGGGAGAAGTGGAAGACACCCCCGGGGCGGGGCAGGAGAGGAGCTTCTCCCACCCGCCCCTCTTTCGCGCCACCGGTGTCCCGCAGGACGACCCCGCCCCGCAGTCGCCGCCGCTTGAAAGAGACGGGCCGGGTGGATAGAAAGGCGCCGGGCGCCCTTGGAGGAGAAGGTCCCAGCATTCGCCTGTCTGCCCGCGGATGTCAGCGGAGCTTTGCCGCTGCTTCGTCCGGGGTCTCTGGGCAACACGTCCACCCGAGCGGGGCTTGTCACCTCCGGCACGCAACGAGCGCTGCCCTCGGATTCCCTGTCTGGTTGCCCCCTTTGAGGGCGATGGCAGTAAACTGTTCCCGTAGCAGCGGCTGCTTCGCAGACATCTGCGGGCAGACAGGCGAACGCGGGACCTTCTCCTCCAAGGGCGCCCGGCACCTTTCTACCCACCCCGGCCCGTCTCTTTCAAGCGGCGGCGACTGCGGGTGGGGTCGCCCTGCGGGGACACCGGTGGTGCGGAAAGAGGGGCGGGCGGGAGAAGCTCCTCTCCCTGCCCCGCCCGGGCGGGTGTCTTCCCTTCTCCCGGTACAGGAGCTCCGCGGTGCTGGGCGGGCGCCAAAGACGATGCTCGGGGCTCAGTCGGAACCGTCCGGCGCGCCCGATCCGATGCTAGCGCAGCGGCTGCGCGCAGCCGCTCCAGCGGCGGCCTTCCAAGCCGTGGCCTTTCCTTCCGAGGCGACGCTGGGACTGGGGCCGCCCGGGCGGCAGCGACTCCCAACAGCCTCGGCCGGGAAGGGAAAGGCAAAAAGCTCTTGCCTTTCCCTTCCCGAGGCGGGCGGGACTGAGGTCGTGCCGGGCGGCAGCGACTCCCAACAAAGCCGCCGGGAAGGGAAAGGCAAAAGCGCTTTTGCCTTCCCCTTCCCGAGGCGGCGGACTGAGGTCGCGCCGGCGGCAGCGACTCCCAACAGCCCGGCCGGGAAGGGAAAGGCAAAAGCGCTTTGCCTTCCCCTTCCCGAGGCGGCGGGACTGGGCAGCGCGCCGCAGCAGCGACTCCACACCATTTTTTTTCAGAGGGATCTGACTCGAGTATAAGCCGAGGGGATTTTTTCAGCACAAAAAATGGGCTGAAAAACTCGACTTATACTCGAGTATATACGGTATGTTTACTAATATGTAACACAGAGCATTTATTGATTGAAATTTGAAGTTGCCAAATAGATGACCATTCAGACACATAGTTGTGATCACTTTGCAAAACAACAGAATTATCTGTAGAATAGAATAATTTTACATCATTGGCAAAAAGAACACAATTGCTTTTAAGTTGAACACATAAATCATTGATATAGAGCAAAAAAAAAAAGATGATGAAATTTCTTATGTTGCAGTGAGAACACCTTCTACTACCTTCTGCCCTACTTGTTGGCTGTTCATGAAGTCAACCAGAATTCAAGGCTCTTACCCAACATCACGCTGGGCTACAATATCTATCAGAACTTTTTCAGTGCAAGAATGACATATGAGGCTGTGCTGGATGTACTGTCTACAGGACAGGAGAACGTCCCAAACTACAGATGTGGAAGACAAAAGAACCTGCTAGCGATGCTTAAAGAGATGGATTCTGAACTCTTTGATCATATTTCCAATGTCTTGAGCATCTATAAAATTCCACAGGTATAAAGCCAAATGAAATTAATTCTATGTTGTAAATTGTTCAGATTTGCCTAGAAGGCAGCACTTGTATATATTTCTCCAAATAAATTGAAAGTCAGAGAATAAATATTAGAAGAGCTGAAAGAATTTTTAATTCACAAAGTGTGTGTGTGTGTGTGTGCATATGTATATCAGGTAAAGGAAAAGGTTCCCCTAGTACATACGTGCTAGTCGTTTCCAGCTCTAAGGGGCATTGGTCATCTCCGCTACAAAGCTGAAGAGCCAGTGCTGTCCCAAGACATCTCCTTGGTCATGTGGCTGGCATGACTAAATGCTGAAGGCACTCAGAACGCTGTCACCTTCCCACCAAAGTCGTCCATATTTTTCTACTTGCATTTTTACATGCTTTTGAACTGCGAGGTTAGCAGAAGCTGGGACAAGTAGCTCACTCAGTTATGAAGTGCTAGGGATTTGATGGCCAAACTACCAAACTTTCTGATTGACAAGCACAGCATCTTCGCCACTGAGCCACCGCCTCCCCATGTATGTTTGTGTGTATACACACACACATGCACACATATATGCACACAATGTATGTATTATACACATATGCACACACACACATGTATGTATATGCTACATATACACATACACACATATGTGTATATCCATTGTATATGGGTTTGTGTGTCTGTATATATGCCTATGCATTGTATGTGTGTGTGTGTATTTGTAACTTGAGGATCCATTTAATTGAATCACATTAAATAAACATGATACGTCCCTGATTGGCCCAATGCATTTGTTAATTGAATGCACAGGTTGTTAAATGCAAACAAGGGATCTCAGGATCTCAGGGTGGGGAAGGCCATGTAGAGCCTAGAGTTGGAAGAGGCCACCCAAAGTCTCCCCTGATACCTCATGCTCACTTACAATCCCTTGGGACCCCCATAGATCCTTCCTCCCCACATCCTGCTCTGGGTCTCCATAGGCACTGGGTCTGCTTTGTTAGCCTCCTGGATTCACTTCCTTCCTACATCCCATTGCCCATGGGTTGCTTATATTTTTGAAGATCTCCAGAGCTCCAGAAGAGGCTGGCCCACTGGAAGAGAAGTTGAAGTGTTTTATTCAAATGGTGGCGAAGCTATAAGAATGTGAAATCTAAGCAAAACATTTTCTTGGGGGAGACATAATAGCAGTGTTCCAATATCTCATGGGCTGCCACAAAGAAGAGGGAGTCAAGCTATTCTCCAAAGCACCTGAGGGCAGGACAAGAAGCAATGGGGGGAACCCAATCAAGGAGAGAAGCAATTTAGAACTAAGGAGAAATTTCCTGACAGTTAGAACAATTAATCAGCGGAACAACTTGCCTCCACAAGATATGAATGAAGACAATGAAACAATATACCAATATTAAACAATTGCTGGGGAGGGGAGATATAACAAACTATATTTCAAGCCCAATGTATGAAACCATCAAATAAGCAGTAATAATCTATGATAAATTAATATGTTTGTCAGTTTAAAAAGATATTCCACGAGTGTATAGCAGTATTCCAGTATTTGAGAGGCTGCCACAAAGAGGAGGAGGTCAATCTATTTTCCAAAGCACCAGAAGGCAGGACAAGAAACAATGGATGGAAACTAATAAAGGAGGGAAACAACATGGAATTAAGGAGAAGCTTCCCAACATTGAGGACAATTAACCACGGGAACAGCTTTGCCTTCAGACATTTTGGGTGCTTCATCACTGGGGTTTTTAAAGAGGAGACTGGATTGTCATTTGTCAGAAATAGTATTGGGTGTCCTGTTTGAGTAGGGGGTTGGACTAGGGCAGGGCTGTTACTCGATCTCATTGAGGCCCGCATCAGGGTTGTTTTTTACCTCAGGGGGAGGCATGGCCAAGGTGGGCATGGCCTGCATGATGTCACTTGTGTCAGGGGGCACCTGTGGTGGCCCAAATGCTCTGCCAACAAAAACAGCGCTCTGTTTTTGAATGGTACATCCTCCTGCCAATATGGAGCTCAGGAGAGCCATTCACTGCCCTCTCTAGCTGCATTTTCACTGGCAGAGGCACTGTGGGCCAGTCCTTTGCTATTTCCAGGGTGGAAACATGGGCCAGATCGAAGCATCAAACAGGCCAGATCCGACCCCCGGGCCTTAAGTTTGACACCCCTGGACTAGGGCTTCCTGCTTGAGCAGGTGGATGGACTGAAAGACTTTCCAGCTCTATTCTGAGTGACTAATTGACTGAGTGGGTGGATGATCCACAGAGTTATAACGTGATCAGATAATTACCCACAGATAATTCAGAGCTCCCTGGTGTCAGGGTTCTGACAAATGTTCTAATTAATTCATGAGCCTTGTTAAGTTTGGAGAATAAGGAGACCAGACATCTGACCAGTGACTTCAACTCTTTAATAATAACAGGAATCAGAATGGAACAGAGCAAAGCTATGGGCAGCAGTAACCCTTTTATAGGGTTAGCTGCTACCTTATTAACCAATGAACTTGCAACAGGTTCAAACTACTAACCAATAAGAAGTGTTCCCAAAGTGGCCAATCAGGGTCTAGTTCTGGCCCAATCCCAAGTTGTTGTACAAGGACCAATCAAGTCTGCAGGTTTTCAATCCCTGATTTGCATTTAGAATATCAACTTTTATTGATTCACAACACCCCTCCCCCTTGGGTTCCGTTTGAGGGGAGCTGTAATAAAATCCTCAAGATAGACAGGCCGTTTGGTCTGCCTGGATGATTTCCGAGGCTCCACCGGATTTTGTCTAATGTCCGGTTCCGGTGGAGCATTTGGATGACCTTTATTAACTTCTATTTCGCTGCACGGCGATTCCGTGCTGCATTCGCTGTGGTTGTCTCTGCTACTCCGTGTTTCTTCGGGGTTTAGCAGTTCAGTTTCCCCCGTATTAAAGTTCCCTGGAAAAGTCAACTCCCTTCCCGCTTCACGCTCCGGTGTTTCACTGGGCTGTAGGGCCTCCGTTGGCCCGCTATTAATTGTATCAAAGTCACCCTCCTCGATGCTTCCTCCCCCTTGAGTTGGAGAAACCGGGGGGCCATGACCGCTGGGTGGTAATCTCAACCGGAGCTGGTCTATGTGGCGTTTCCACACCCTCCCATCGTCTGTAAGCAGGCGGTACGATCTAGGCCCGGTGAGGTGGGTAACGGTTGCGGGTATCCATAACAGGTCGCCGGAAAAGTTTTTGGCAAAGATTAGATCGCCTACCTTAAATTCCCGGCATTTGCTGCTGGAACCGAAAGGCTTTTCTGGTGCGAAAGCGGGTGGAGCCGGTCAAGGTGCGATCGGAGTTTCCGCCCATAAGAAGTTCAGCGGGCGTTTTGTTGGTCACGCTGTGAGGCGTGATGTGTTGCAACAAGAGAATTCGATTGATTTTCTCGTCGATGTTGCCAAATTCCATTTTGTGAAGGGTCTTTTTACGAATTGTACCATGCGTTCTGCACGCCCATTCGCCGCAGGGTGCGCGGGCGAGGTTAACGCATGGTGGATGCCCCGATCGGCAAGATATTGCTCAAAGGGCAATGCAGTGAACTGAGGGCCGTTGTCCGAGACCAACACGTCCGGAAACCCGTGTGTGGCAAATAGTCTGTTTAATTTATTAATAACTGAGCCTGTTGTAGTTGTGTGCATTCGATGAATCTCGAGCCAGTTAGAATAGGCGTCGACAGTAATCAGGAAAGTGTGCCCTTTGGTAGGCCCCGCAAAGTCAATATGAATACGGGACCACGGTCCCCTCGGCGTTTCCCATTCGGTTGGGCTTGCTTTAGGTGGGCGTTGCTGACGCCCTGGCAACGTTGGCAAGTAGCGACCCAGGCCTCGATTCTTTTGTCGATTCCCGGCCACCAAGCGTAGCTGCGTGCGAGTGATTTCATCCGCACAATACCCGGATGTCCCTCATGCAATACCGCCAAAACAGTCTGTTGCAATTTGTCAGGGATTACGACTTGATCGCCCCACAAGATACAGCCTTTTGGGAAAACAGCTCGGTTTGGCGGGCTTTGAAAGGCACCCATTCAGGTGCTATTTGGTCCGTCGGCCACCCCGTTCAACCCAGCGGAGTATGTGTCGCAGAACTGGGTCGCGTTTCGTTTCAAAAAGCAATGTCTCTAGCCGTCAAGGGTGGTGCCTGTAGAGCTTCGATCTGGAGCATTGAGATGGTTGGGGCTGGATCCACAACAGAGTCTGGAAGTGGTGTTCTGCTCAATGCATCAGCGTGGAGAATCGATTTCCCGGGCGGTGTTGCAAGGTGTAGTAGTAGGCCGCCAAGAATTCGGACCATCGGGTCATTCTGGGGGACAATATATACGGGTTGGTTTATTACCCGCAATGATCCCCAGTAGCGGTTTATGATCAGTGATTATTGTAAATGCACGGCCATAAACATATTCATGAAATCTTTAACTGCAGCAACAATAGCTAAAGCTTCTTTGTCCAGCTGACTATAATTTCGTTCAGCTTTAGCTAAGGTTCGTGAAAAAAACGCGATGGGGGCTTCCGCTCCGTTTGGTAACACGTGGGCCAGGATTGCCCCAACCCCAAAAAGGCGACGCGTCACACGTGATAGTGAGCGGCAGAGTCTCGTTGTACTGCATAAGTACTGAATCCGGGTTAGCAATTTCTTTACTTGTTGGAAAGCATGTTGTTCCCGTTGCCCCCAAACCCACGTTGCTTTTTTGTCTAATAGTCTATGCAATGGTTCAGCTACTGTTGCTTTGTGGGGTAAAAAACATTATAGAAATTGATAAGTCCAAGCAACGCCTGTAGGTCTGCCTTGTTCCTTGGAGTGGGTGCCTTTTTAATTGCTCGTAATTTGTCTTCGGTGGGATGAATTCCTTGGCTGTCCAGGAGATATCCCAAAATTCTACTCTTTCGGTACATAACTGGCATTTATCCTTTTTTACTCTGAGGCCTGCATTCTGGAATCTTCGTAAAACCTCTCTGAGTCTTTTTCTAGAATGTCTCTGTTAGGGGCGGCAATGAGTACATCGTCGAAATATGGGACAACGCCTTTTATCTCCTGTAACAACCTTTCCATTAAACTCTGGAAGATTCCAGGGGTGACGCTTACCCCGAATTGGAGCCGGTTGCATTTAAATGCGCCCTATGTGTTACGATCGTTTGTGCCTCAGCTGTGGTTGGGTCTACCGGCAATTGTTGATACGCCTGGGCTAGATCTAGTTTGGCGAAAACTTTCCGCCACCCAGGGAATGGAGCAAATGTTGTACTACCGGTACTGGATAAGCACTTTGCTGTAGTGCGTGGTTTAATGTAGCCCGGTAGTCTCCGCAAATTCTTAAGGACCCATCAGGCTTGATAGGCGTCACTATTGGGGTTTCCCAGCGGGCGTGGTCGGTGAGTTCCAGTACGCCCTGCACTATTAGCTTATCGAGTTGTTCATCGATTTTAGGCTTCAAGGTGAACGGCACCCGACGCGGTTTAAGGCGAATGGGTGCTATCTCAGGGTTCAAGTTAAATGAGATTGGGGTCCCCTTATACTTGCCTAGTCCGTTCGCAAAACGTCTTGGAATTCTTGCACGAGGTCTTCCTCCCAATCGACGCTTTCGGCCTTGTGGACTCGGCTACAGTGATTCTGAGCAGCCCGAACCATTGAAGGCCTAGAAGACTAGGCCTGTCTCGATCCACAACAGTCAGTGGTAGTGCGACGGTGCGGTCCTTGAATGAGACCTGAATCTGCGGGACCCGACAACGGGAATTCTGTTTCCCTGATAATCTTTGATTATAACCCTTTGAGGGTTAAGGTCTTGGTGGCGGATCGCGGGAATGAGCTGTTGGAGCGTTTTCCACGACACCATCGAGAGGGAAGATCCCGAGTCTACCTCCATCACGCAAGGTTTGTTTTCGATGGCGATCTTCACTCGGATTTTCCCGGCATCAAGGGATGTAGCGTGGCCTATGGTGATTGTTTGGTGGGTCTCTTCCCGCCGGGTTTCTTCGCGCCTGGTGGAAGTGGTGGACGGTTTGTTTCTGTAGGAGTGGTTCACTTTTTCTTGGTGTGTGCCTAAGAATCTTGAAGACTGGCATTCGGCCTGTCGGGGTTTGGAATTCTGTTTGCTTCTGCAAACCTTTGCGATGTGACCTCTTCTCCCGCAATGGCGGCAGAGTGCGTCAAGGAATTTGCAGCCGGCTCGTGGGTGATTGGCTCCACAGCCGGTGCACGCTCGAAATGAGTGTTGTGTGGACTGGTCTCTCTCTGTTCGAAGTCGGTTGACCTCTTCCTCATCGCTGTCGGACGGGGACTCTAGGTCTTCGTGGTGAGTTGATACCGGGTGTCTCTCCGAGCGAGGCGAAGTATCCTCTGCGAGTTTACGTAGCGGAGCGTTGGTGCGGCGCATTTGGGCTGCCGACTTCTTGGTTGCCTCCGCTGCCGAGGCTTCCTTAAGGGCGTCGGTGAGGCTGATGTCCCCCTTGGCCATAATTTTACTCTGGATCGTGCTGTCTTCTAGGCCCAGAACCAGGCGGTCCCGGAGGGCTTCTTCTAGGTCTGCAAATCCGCAGAGGCCTCCTAGGTTCCGGAGGTCCGCGATGTAATTGGCAAGGCTTTCGCCCTTCCGTTGGTCCCTCTGGTAATATTCGTGTCTTCTTACTAGGGTTGGCACGGAAGGCGCGTAGTGAGCCCTTAGTAGCGGCTCGAGGACGTCCCAGTCCATTTCTCTTACCTCTGCTGGCTTGGCAAGTGATTTTGCCATCTTAAATACGGTTGGCCCGCAGTGAGTTAGAAAGATAGCTCTTTTTTTGCCGGTTGTTGCATCTTTCAAATTGTTGGTCTCCAGAAACATCTGGAACCGATCCATGTAGGCCTCCCAGTCTTCGGTTTCTGGGTTGAATGGAGCGGGTGGTACGGCACCACTGGCCATGTTGCCGTTGATGGTGCGTGTTCGACCACGTGCTCTGTAGGTTGCTCTGTAGGTTTAGTCAGCTCTTCGGTCTCCGTATACCACCTTCGTCGCCAGTGTTAAGTTTGGAGAATAAGGAGACCAGACATCTGACCAGTGACTTCAACTCTTTAATAATAACAGGAATCAGAATGGAACAGAGCAAAGCTATGGGCAGCAGTAACCCTTTTATAGGGTTAGCTGCTACCTTATTAACCAATGAACTTGCAACAGGTTCAAACTACTAACCAATAAGAAGTGTTCCCAAAGTGGCCAATCAGGGTCTAGTTCTGGCCCAATCCCAAGTTGTTGTACAAGGACCAATCAAGTCTGCAGGTTTTCAATCCCTGATTTGCATTTAGAATATCAACTTTTATTGATTCACAACAAGCCTCAAGCCAAATTTCAAAAGAAATCAAATTATTTATTAGGAACAACATGTTGGCACTTTGCCCACGTGCAGTTGGCTCTTCCCCACTTAATTTACAGTTCACTATGACCCTGTTTCCCTCCTCCTCCCAGGGTGTGTCATAAATCACATTCTCCAACGAAGCACTTTTGCTGGGCTATGGAAAACATGCCTCTCTGGTTGGGCTTGGTAACTTGAGACACAATCTGGAGAATGGTATACATGGAATGTGCTTCTGATCATAGCAACGAACTGCTCTATCAGATCTCTCCCCACCTCTCTTTTACTCTTACTAGAGAGCAAGCCAGGAGTGATACCTGGCTATGAGTAACACCTGGTTTCAAAGTGAGCATACAAGACAACAGGACAGAACATCAAGAGAACTAACAAAATCCATGCAGTTATCATTTGAAACATCTCTCAGGCCCTTAGATTTACCATCTGACTTTCATCATTAAAACTGTCACAAACTGCCAATACCTTCTCTCTTATCTTAGATCAACTACAGTGTCATCAACCAGATGGCTGAGCAAAAGAATCGTTTCCCTTTTTCATATTGGATGACCCCAAACCAAGAACCTCCTTACTCAGCGATTGTCCAGCTGCTCCTGCAGTTCCAATGGACGTGGATTGGCCTCCTTTCTCAGGACAACGAAAGAGGAGAAAAATTCAAAAGACGCTTGGAAGTTCTCGCTCTAAAAAATGGGATTTGCATTGTCCTCTCAGGAACTGTCCCAGAAGCAAATATGAAGACAAGTGCTGGAGAAACTCTCATGCAAGAAAAAAGGAAAATGTTTCATTCTCTTATCGAGAGTCAAATAAAAATTATAGTATGCCAACTGGATGATCAGGCCTCAGGAATGTTAGCAGCAATAATACAAATAATTGATAGGACTAATACGTCCCTGGTGGGAAGGGTGTGGATTGCCACAACTTTGACAGCTTTAAGTGTAAGTGCTTTTGATCTCTGGGTTGATCTCCAAAATAGACAGGCTTTGTTTTCCTTCCTCATCCAGAGAAAAAGGAGTAAGTATTACGACTTTAAATCTCATATATCTATGCTTGTATTATATGGAAAGGAAGCATTCCAATGTTCTTATTCAAGTCCTCTGTTATCGAAGAAAGTTTGGAAAAAATGCAGAGAAAAAGAGAAATGGGAATTCCCGCCCCATGATGTGATTGCAAGAATCCTGTCTCAGGATTCCTCCAGTATTTCCCAAATAATTCAAATTGTGGCCTGGGTCCTCAATGCTGCCTCTTCCTCCCAACAGAGTAAGAGGAGAATGCAAGTTGGATACCATCAACCACCCCAGATTGTACAGCCATGGCAGGTAAGTCCTCTCCTTTGAGGTTCAATTGATTCTCCCCTTCCAATTCTCCAGTATTAAATTAGATGTCAAAAGGGATGAGATATTCCAAAGAGCAATTGCCCAGTTAGTGGCATTTGAGAGTGAGTGTCAACCCTGAAGCTGACCTGACTGAGGCCATTTTGATGCTTCAGGGTTGCCACACTAGAGTTGAGGGATAGGGAGGGGAAATAAAGATAACTGGGGTTTTGTAGCCAAAACAAAATACTTTCTCCGACACCCAGGCAGTGCTGGAGAAGTTAACTCCCAATCAATCTTTTTTACGTTTTGGAAGTTTGGCTCGAGACTCATGATTTAAATGGGGGTAACTTCTGGAATCCTGACACTGACATTAAACTGACTCTAAATGTTCATAGGACCAAAGTTCATAGGATCTTTCCCCATAGTGAAAATGATCAAACAAAATACTTTCCCTTGGGAACCAAGGACATTCCCACTGATGGCTGAAGGGAGGATGAGTGAAGAGTGCTGGGCCTAAAATGGAAGCTTGGGATACCTCATTGCTTACTTCCCTCCATGTGGATGGGGTTCCCCAGAGGATTACATGTTGAACATAGTTTGCCAACCAGTTACAAAGCCACCTGATGGTGGTGTTATCTCTTCCATGTTTTCAAGAAAGTGAGATCAATATTGAACAAAGAGCTGTAAATTCCTGGAGAATGACTGAAAGAAGCTTCCCATGAAATCTCTTTCAGACTGTAGTGATGATTTCAAGAGGTTGAATTATTCAGAGTCCATTCAATCCAGAATAAGAGCAAGAAAAACATTGAATAAAGGCTCGAATTTTAATATTTTTTTCTATGTATCTGCAGCTTCATAGGTTCCTGAGGAACTTCCAATATCACAATATTTCCAGAGATGGAATTTTTTTGATGAAAATGGTGTTCCTGTTGGTGACTTTGATATCCTGCACTGGACATCGGTTTGGAACAAATCAAATGTTGGGGTGAAAATTGGGAGTGTAGAAAGCCAATCCTCTTCAGAAGTCAAGATTTCTGTCAATCAAAGTGCCATCCAATGGCCAACCTTATTTAACAAAGTAATTGAGGCTGCTTGGATTTTGCTCTTTTACTTATCTCCATATGTGTAAATTTTCTGTTCAGAAATAATTGTTGTTGAGGCCAATGGGGATAATTTCCAACTAAGAGAACTTAAAGCCTCATTAATTTATTAGATATCATTTTACTTTAGAGGCCTTACAATAATCTATCACACACTGGAACCTGCCGCATTGCATTGCAGAATTTGCAATCTATATTATTAAACTGGAATATGTTGCCATAATTTATAGTACATGAAATTAACTTGTTTTCAGTAAGAGAAAATCCAGAATGCCTATGGAGATTCTCAGTCATCCAGGTAATGGTTGTGCCAAAGGTGTTTTTCAGAAAGCACCTGGATTTTGTTTTCCCTTGAAGATGTTTCACTTCTCATCCAAGAAGCTTCTTCTGTTCTGAGTGAATGGTGGAGGATGGAAGGATTTTGAACTGCTGAAATGACTGTCTTGTAAACAGGATATAGATTCAGCAATTGCAGTAAGGTTCCACACCCATTTGCATATTCACGTGGCTCTGAGGGCACAGATAAATTCCAAGGGACCTCAGCAACTTTCAGAAAGACTGCTAATGACCAGATGACTGCAAAGAATATAAATCCTTCCATACACCACCATTCAGTCAGAACTGAAGAAGCTTCTGGAATGAGAAGTAAACATCTTCAAGGAAAACAAAGATCAGTTGTCTTTTGAAAAAGCACCTTTGGGAGAAAATAGGAAAGGGGTTTAGCCCACTGAATTGCATAAGAGGAAGATATCATTAAGAATGTGGTGAGGGAAATGAGGGCAGCTAAAAAAGCCATTTACATATGATGATACAATGATCAGTTGTAGGAGAGAAAGATAGGACTCTAGAGAAAGCTTGATTTTGGAGGTTTCCTGAGAAAGCTAAGATGGAGAAAGAATATATACAAGTTATTGTATTCTCATACATGCTCTAAGGAGAAACACCTTTTGCAATGGAACTTCTTTCCTTTGGAAAGAAGAATAAGGCAACCAGTCTGTTTTGGGTTCTTCAGTGGAGATTGATAGAGGAAAGAGAACGACCCTTCATTTGCCATTTGCAAGTAGAGTAATTATAATAATAATATTTACTTGCGGTCAGAGATCAAAACACAAGTACAACAAAAGAAGAACATGGGAAAAATAATCATGAACAATTGGTCACCAAAAACTTAACTAAGGGGAATTACAGCATTCTCCTCTGATGGTTACAGCTCTTAAAAAAATTGGAAGCCAAAGAAGTGATATATGAGGAGCCATCCCTAGACAATATAAGAGCAAATTACTAAATTGGGTCTAGAAGAGTCTTTTCAAGGAGAGACAGTAACTAGATCTGCCTGCTTATACATAGGGCAATATAAAAGGACAGGCTCCACAGTTTCAACCTCAGCTCTGTCACAGGGGCATAGCCTCTCGTTAATCGGGAGCCTCTTAAATTGCTCATCCAGTAGTGCTGTGGGCAGAACATTAAAGCGAGCTAGGAGAAAGCTCTTCTATACTTGGGAATGGTTAGAGTGTGAAAATAGGAAGCAATCCTCAGTCCGTAAAATAGAGTAATTAGAGTTCATGCCACTGACTTCTTGACTGATTTTGCTCAATGTGATCCTGACTTTTGGAAGCCAGTTGATTTCAGTAAACCCTTCTAATTCATACTAATTTTCAGTTTATGTTTAAAAGTAAAGGTTCCCCTTGCACATACGTGCTAGTTGTTTCCAGTTCTAGGGTGGTGCTCATCTCCATTTCAAAGTTGAAGAGCCAACACTGTCCAAAGACATTTCCATGGTCTTGTGGCCAGCATGACTAAACACTGAGGGCACGTGGAGAATGCTGTTACTTTCCCACCAAAGTGGTCCCTATTTTTCTAGTTGCATTTTTACAGGCTTTCAAACTGCTAAGTTGGCAGAAGCTGGGACAAGTAATGGGAGCTCGCTCCATTACGTGGTGCTAGGGATTCAAACTGCCCAATTGCCAACCTTTCTGATTGACAAGCTCAGCTTCTTAGCCACTGAGCCACCACATCCCTTTATATATTGCCTCTAATTTATATATTGCCCTGATTAATCTTTTGGTTTATGTTTAGACGGTGCCTTATTCAAGATGTACAGAAAGTTGCTCCCCAGGTTATGCCAAGCTTGTGAGAGAGGGAGCCCCAGTTTGCTGCTATGACTGTTCTCTGTGTATGGAAGGAACATTCTCTGGGCAAGAAGGTACAGTCGGTGGCTTCAAAAACAACAAAATATCAGGATACAATCAAAATTCTCTATTGCTTTTTGGGGGTATTTGATCAAGAAGCAAGAAAAAAACATTACACATCTTGAAGGCATCCACAAACATTTCAAAGATTGAGCACTATCACCGAATTTTGTACGATGATGCAAGCATTAAAATAATCTATTGAGGTGTTAGTTTCTTGCTTGGTTTTGGGAAAGAGGACAAGTTTTGAGAGCTGATAACCACATTCATCTTCAGTCTTTAAAAAGGTTGTTGGTTATTTTAACTAATGTTGTGTCATATGAATATCCCTGGGCAGAAACATGATATTATTCCTTGAAAATGAAATAATTGATTTCTGATGCAGTTTTCATGCTCCTACAGCAGCAGAAAGATACGCACTAACCAATTTTTTTCCAGATGCAGCCCATTGTGAAAAGTGTCCAGATGACCAGTATTCCAATAAGAAGCGGGATCAGTGTGTCCCTAAAAGCATAAGCTTCTTATCCTATGAAGAATCATTGGGACTCATCCTGACTTTCTTTGCCATTGCTTTGTCCCTAACCACTGCCTTTATTCTGGGAATCTTCATTAAACACCAAGACACTCCCATGGTCAAAGCCAACAACCGTGAACTCACCTACGTCCTCCTGGTTTCACTCCTGTTTTCTTTCTTGACCTCCTTTCTATTCATCGGTTGCCCCATGAAAATGACTTGTCTCCTTCGACAAACCATTTTCAGTATTGTTTTCTCTGTTGCCGTATCTTCTTTGCTGGCCAAGACTGTAATGGTGGTGGTAGCTTTCCTCGCTACAAAGCCAGGAAGCAGGATGAGGAAATGGCTGGGGAAGGGTCTGGCCCACTCAATTGTTTTATCCTGCTCTGGTATTCAAGTAGGCATCTGTATGACATGGCTGGGAGTCTTTCCACCGTTCCCAGATTCTGACTTTCATTCCCAGCCAGAACACATCCTGCTGCAGTGCAATGAAGGTTCAGTGGCCATGTTCTACACTGCCCTTGGCTACATGGGTTTTCTGGCTGCCATCTGTTTCTTGGTGGCATTTCTGGCTCGAAATCTGCCAGGGACCTTCAATGAAGCCAAACTGATCACCTTCAGCATGTTGGTTTTCTGCAGTGTTTGGATCTCCTTTGTCCCCACCTACCTGAGCACCAAAGGGAAATACATGGTAGCCGTGCAGATCTTCTCCATCCTGGCCTCCAGCCTGGGTTTACTGGGCTGCATTTTTATCCCCAAATGCTACATTATTACACTGAGACCTGACATGAACACCAAGGAACATCTGATGATGAAAACCCATTAAGGCTCCTTGTGTTGGTGTTTATTTTTGTTCACTATACATGCAGTGTAAAATCCCATACCTTGAAATAATGTCTTACATCTTGTCTCTTATCTGTCTTCATTCCATGTGAATTTTGAATTATAATAATTGAGTAGTAAAGTTGCTAAAACAATTCAAACTCTTTCAATTAATCATATCCTTCAATTGTCACAATCTGAATTCATGTTAAATCATAACTATCATCAATGACATTAATAAAATTTCTGAAACCAGGCCAGATAAACTGTTACCAGAGATGTTCTGATATGATTTTAGACTAAATTAAGGACTATGGCTAATTATGTGTGTTTTTGTTGCTATACAGGTTGGTGTTATATTTTATTTTCCGGGATGATGTTCTGACTATTAAAAAAACAGTTAATTTCAAATATATATTTGATTGGTCTCTTCTGGATGGATAATGTAAGATCACTCATAGATAGATAAATGAGTTAGATAGATGAGAGAGGCTGAGAAACAGAGAGACAGCTAACATTCTATATATTAAGAATAGATAAAATATCAACATGAACATTGGAGCAACTTTAACCCATTTCTCTGAATAAATTAATGAGACTTATTGTTATTTTTGACAGTCTTCAATCAAAAGAAAAATGTGTACAACTCTGAATGATTTTGGGGGGTAAATCATGTAGACACCTGATGTGACAATGAAGGTGTGCTTATGAGTATTAAAATTGGTTCCTGTTTTTTATCCATCTCTATATCCATCTCTATTTCCATATACATATAGTGTGTGCCAGTGGTGAGATTCCCAATTTTTCACTACCGGTTCTGTGGGCATGGCTTGGTGGGCGTGGCAGGGGAAGGATATTGTAAAACCTCCAGTCAGAGGTGGTATTTGCTGGTTCTCCGAACTACTCAAAATTTCTGCTACCGGTTCTCCAGAACTGGTCAGAACCTGCTGAATACCACCTCTGGTGTGTGCATGTCTGTTTGTGTCTGTGTGTCCTGCCAATTTAGCTATTCAAAATCATGAAGATGCAAGTAGATAAATAGGTGCCAGTTCAGGGGAAAGGAACAATGTTCCATGCCTCTACGATATATTGTCATGCCAGCCATTTGATCATGGAAGCATCTTCAGATAGTCCTGGCTCTGCATTTGTGAATCAAAGGTAAGTATCGCCCCTTGTCTTGGTCTCTCAATGCCATTACCTCTGCCTTCAACACTATCTCTCTTTCACTCAGAAAGCATTGGAAAAGCAAAGCCCTCCCAAATGCAATTTCAGTATTCACATTCTGACCAGTTTCACCAATTATGATAAATCAGGATTCTAGATTGTCCGAATTTTGATTTCTGCCATTGTAGTGTCAAACCTACCCTAGCCACTTCTAGGTTATTTGCAAAGGTGAGAAATATTTTCTCCCTCCAATCAATTACCAAATCAAACTGTCCTGAGCCCAGCATTCAACAGGAATAAATTCTATAAGAATGAAATGGTATATGGTTTCCTGCCTAACCATGGGTTGGGCTAGAAGACCTCCAAGGTCCCTTCAAACTCTACTATTCTATTCTATTCTATTCTATTCTATTCTATTCTATTCTATTCTATTCTATTCTATTCCATTCCATTCCATTCCATTCCATTCCATTCCATTCCATTCTATTCTATTCTATTCTATTCTATTCTATTTTATTCTATTAACTCTGCCATGCATGCTCACGCACCTCCCACTAGCCAGCTGGTCTTTGGGTGTCTGCTGTGCATGCGTGTGATCATGGGGCGCATGCATGGGGATGCGCATGCATGTGCGGGGACACATGAACATTGCATTTGGGGAATGCATGCATGCGCTTTGGATGCTAGGTGCCAAAAAGGTTAGCCATCACTGTCATATAGCATTGGCCATAGGCTCAGCTCATGTTGTTTAGCCCTTCACCTTCAGGCATTGTTGGTAATGTACTGATATAGCATCATCTCTTGGTTCCCTGTTAGATTTCCTATGTAAGAGACAGCAAATATTGTCACAGCATGAAGAAGTCAGTAACAAGCTATTTTTCAGATTAATGCACCACAGAATTTTGACTAGATCTTCTTTGTAACCATGAAGAGTGATAGTATTCCAAATTTTGAAAGATACAAGACATTTAACAGGGGCCTCCAATAGGTTGCTCACTATATCATGATCTGGAATTAACCATTCTGGAGTATCTAACCTTCATTGAGAAAAATGGCCTCATCCACATCAAACAGAATCAGAAAGAAGTATAATGGCCCATTGCCTAGTTCAAGAACATTGAACTTATTTCCCCACATTTTAAGCTTTAGAATCTCAAGAATAAGTTTGCAGACTAAAAAAACAATCAAACTTCCCTGAATTGTTCCTTTCTTGATTCTGAAATTAGGATTATTCTCCTGAGTCAAACAAAACTCTTTTCTCCAACTGCCCACTTTTGTGGCAATGTTAATACCCAATTTGCCTTCTCATTTTAAAAATTATGATTATATATTCTCCTTTGGGATTTCCACCACCACAATTAGTTGCCAATCAATGTGACAGCCAATGGGATAGACAGCATTTGATCATCTGATTTGTAACAGCCTCCTTCAGTGATGAAGGCAGAGGTTGGGGTAAAGCTGGGAAAATTCTGTAGCAGTCTAAAAGTTGGAAGATAAAACTTCCAAATCTGGGGGCAAACTGGACTTTCCTCATTGTAATTGTGGTCTTCTGTGATTTCTGAGATTTAACTCTGTGCTGAAGAAAGAACTGTAGGAAGGATCTCTAGCAGTATATGTCAAATGTTGCTACTGCTGCATGTACAGCTTTTTCTGCTTCAGCTTCTGTCTCAAATTCCCTGTGCCAGTATGCTGATGAAATGTCCATTTGAGGTGATAATAGAAGAAAAGGAATGGTTCCATTACTACAAACCAGGAGACTACTGGATTACTGGAATAATGTCTGGAGTCTGAGGTCGAATGTTCCAATTTTCGTTCTCCAAGCCTCCAACCCACCAATTGAAAAGGTAATTGTCAGCATGTCCAGGATTCTGGTGATTGATTTTACCTGCTCCAATGTTTTTTCTTGGAATGATTTCTTTCTCCTATTCCTCACCTTGAGAAAGGTAAGTCCTTGTTGCTCATCCCAATTTGCTTTAGAGGAAAAGCTCCGGGGGAACATGATGATTTTGCACAACCAGAGTTTGCAGAGTTCCTTTTAAGTTCTTCAACAACACTGGGCAAAACTGGGCACTGCCAACACTGTCCCACAATACCTCTTGCTTGGAGTGATTCTGCTTGCTTTTAAAATGATTATCTTGGGACTGTGGAGTCAGAAACTTACTTATTCATATTTATTTTATTTATTTATTAACAATAGTGAAACAGTAATAAAGTGATTGAATGAATACCTTAGAACAGAGTGGTATCTCTTGTATTTTCTCCCCACTGTTTCTTCCCCTTCCTTACATTTACTCTATAATTCCTACCACTCCCTCCATTCTTTCTCTCCACCCTTTAACACTTTTGTGGCTCTCCTGTTCCTTTTGGTTTAAATAAAAGGGATACCTTTTAAAAACCAAATTGAAGGAGGGTAGAGACTTCATGTGATAAGTTAATGTTTAGTCACAGAGGAATCACATTTACTGTAGTTAACTATTGAATATAGGACAATAACTCTAAAGCCATGAATGTTCTGCAGCAAATCTCTAGGTTTAAAAAAGTCTAGTTGAAGAGATATCCCTTCTCAGGTGGGTAATACCTCTTGCTAATCTTGAAACCAGCTTTTAGTCATCTCCTGAGTGGTATAATAGGAAGAAATAATATAATATAATCACAACGTATACAATATACACTTGGTAAAGGTAAAGGTTCCCCTCGCACATATGTGTTAGTAATTTCCGGCTCTAGGGGGCATTGCTCATCTCCATTACAAAGCCAGCGCTGTCCGAAGACATCTCCGTGGTGATGTGGCTGGCATGACTAAATGCTGAAGGCGCATGGAATGCTGTTACCTTCCCACCAAAGTGGTTCCTATTTTTCTACTTGCATTTTTACATGCTTTCAAACTGCTAGGTTGGCTGAAGCTGGGACAAGTAACCGGAGCTCACTCGGTTATGAGATGCTAGGGATTTGAACTGCCAAACTACCTACCTTTCTGATCGACAAGCTCAGCATCTTACCCACTGAGCCACCGTGTCCCTTGTTACAATTCTGTAGGAGTAGGAAGATACACCCCCCCCAACAATTGGACTAGAAATGTGGGTTGCGAGCTGTGAGCATATGTTGTCTGGTGCCTGGGGGTAAGGATATGATTTTAATTACATTTTATGGATTGTTGTGAATTGATATGAGTGATATATTAGCTTTGCAAATAGGTAAGTCAATTAAAAAAACGCTTTGGTTTTGCAAAAGTTTATTCTAAGCAGATTGAAGCAGTTACAATAGTAAGAAACCTTCACACTTTCTTTTTGACTAAAAAGTTACTATTACTATTGTAACTGTTTTCCTTACCTGGCTACTGAACTATAAGAATAATTTTCCTTATTTTTCCCTCCCAAGTCATAATTTGGAGAAATGTATTGGCAGAATCAGTTCTGGTGATTTTGATAGGATTCCTTTCATCCATACATAATGAGCTTGCTATCTCTCTCTGATATTTCTTTTGGCAAGAAGCTCCTAGTGGTGTGAATTTCTGATAGAAATTTCAAAAATGTCTTATCACCTGCGAAGTCCAAATAAATGGAATAATCTAATTAAATAATGAGTATCTGATATCTTTTGGGCATTGCACTATATAGTTATAAAGCTACAGCAAAGATGACATGCTTTCTTGAAAGTCCAAACTGAAGATTTATTTAATTATTTATATATTGGAATTTGACAAACAAAAACGAGAACAAGAATAAGAGAATAAAAAATACAATGACAGGGACATTTGGTGCACTTATGCATGCCCCCATCTACTGACCACTTAAGTATGACGTAAGGTCCATGGAAGTCAATTTGTGACCAAAAATGTCAAAATTGGTAGCTGAGACAACCAAATCAGGTAGGGCATTCCAGACTTTGACAACCCTATTACAGGAATCATACATTTTTACAGTCAAGGTTAGAACTATTTACATTGAGCTTAAAGTGGTTGTTGAAGCGCCTATTATTGCAATTAAAACAGAAAACGTCATTTACAGGTAAAACATTACTACGTATCATTTTTGGATGCAATACTTAGGTCTGACCACAAGCAATGCAGTTCTAAGTTATTCAACAGAGCGTTTTGAGTCTGGTGGCGTAAGGAATTCTATTGTGTACAGAAGAGTGCAAGAGTTTCTCGTGAAGTACTTTTAAATCCTCTTGATTGTACTGATGTCAGATATATGGTGGGGATTCCAAACCGTTGAACAATACTCTAAAATTGGTCTAACATAAGTTTTATAAGCTCTAATTAGCAATACAATGTTTCCAGAAAAAAAGCTGTGCAAAATTAAGTTTACAACTCTTTTTTAAAATAATTTTTTTATTAATTTTCCAAATTTTAAAAAACATAAAACAAAACTTTATACATTGTTATCAACATCAAGACATCTTTTGCATTTCCTTAAATTTTTCGGTATATGTATTTACTTATTCCTTTACCATTGCATCTTGCTCTTACTATAAATCAATCAGAGCCAGCACTGTCAGAAGACGTGTCCATGGTCATGTGGCTGGCATGACTAAATGCCGAAAGTGCATGGAACGCTGTTACCTTCCCACCAAAGTGGTCCTTATTTTTCTACTTGCATTTTTGCGTGCTTTCGAACTGCTTGGCAGAAGCTGGAACACGTAACGGGAGCTCACTCCATTACATGATGCTAGGGATTCAAACCACAAAACTGCCGACCTTTCTGATTGACAAGCTCAGCATCTTAACCACTGAGCCACCGTGTCCCAATATATATTGCCTCTAATTCATATATTGCCCTGATTAATCTTTTGGTTTATGTTTAGACAGTGCCTTATTTTATTTTTTTAAAAAAGAGTTTTATTAGTTTTTAAAGACAAACAAAACAAACAAAACGTAAAAACATCCAACTTTCCATAAGTATACAAACAGTGTGTCGGTTGGTTTACCAATTTTTTTGTGCATCCATTTCGTAGTCTCAATTACAGTTACATTACATAATGACTCATATTATCAATCAAAAATTATATACCCTAGTATCACTATTAAACAATTTTTTGACTCTAATTTTATTCATTCATGCTTTACAAGATAGCTATAATTTACTTAGTTTATTTAATAGCAAATCATATAATCATACCAGATCTATCCTAAAAACATTATAATATCAAATAGAAAAGAAAAAATGTCTCTTTATATATTCATTATCATCTAAAATTCTAAATATTCTATTTATTATGTTTTATCATCCAATCATCTATAGAAATGATCCCAAATTTCATAAAATTGTTTATCCTCTTGTTCTCTAATTTCAAATGTCAATCTACTCATCTCAGCACATTCCAATATTTTCTTAATAATTTCTTCCTGCAATGGTATTTTCTCATTTTTCCAGTGTTTAGCAAATACAATCCTAGCCGCTGTTAATATATTTACAAGCAGGTATTTAAAATCTTTACTGTATGTATCAGGTAATATTCCCAATAAAAAAATCTCTGGTTTCAAGTCTATATGTGTTTTTGTCATTTTTTCCAACCACATGCGAATTTTAGTCCAATATTTTCTAGCATCCTCACAAGTCCACCACATATGGTAATATGAGCCAGGTATCTGATGACATTTCCAGCATTTTTCAGATTTATTCTTGAACATTCTTGCTATTCTTGTCGGGGGAAGGTGCCACCTGTAAAACATCTTATACAAATTTTCTTTATATGCTGTTGACATTGTCATTTTATAATTTTGAGACCACAATTTTTGCCATTTCTCTAGATCAATCCCATATCCAAAATTCTTTCCCCAAGCAATCATAGTTTCTTTAACTTGTTCTTCCTCTAATTTAATTTCCAATAAATAACCATATAGTTTTTTAATCACCTTTTCATCAGTACCTGTCAAAATCTTATCTAAATCAGTCAATTTATCATAAAATCCCTCTGTCTTAAAATCTTCATCATACCTTGAATGTATTTGCACATATGAAAAGCAGTTCATCTTTATGCCTTGTTCCTCTAAATTTTGCATTGATTTAAGTTCACACTTTTCATCCAGTATTTCCCCATATCTAACTGTTTGTTCCTTCTTATAAATTATAGGATAGGAAAATGCTTCAATGGTCGATAACCAAACTGGAATTTTCAAATAACATTGTCTTTTAATCTTCTCCCAATTCAACCACAAAGACTCCCTTATATGATGTCTTCTAAAATAACCCTGTGTTTTAGTTCCCTTATACCATAGAAAAGCATGCCAACCCAACAACAAATCATGTCCTTCTAATGTCAACAATCTAGTCTTTCTTAGTGTTATCCATTCCTTGGCCCACATCAAGTTTGCAGCTTGGTAGTACAATTCCCAATTAGGCAAACCAAAACCTCCTCTAACTCTGGCATCTTGTAGAAGTTTTAACTTTATTCTCGCTTTTTTGTCTTGCCATATATACTTCAATACAATTTTATTTAAATCTTCAAAATAGTCTTTTCCAAGCCTAATTGGTATTGTTTGAAACAAGTATAAGATTCTGGGTAAGATATTCATCTTGATTGTTGAGATTCTCCCTATTAATGACAATTGTAGATTTTCCCATTTCATCAAGTCTAAGGCTATCTGTTGCTTAAGCTTAATATAATTGTTCTCTTTTAATGTACTACATCTTGGTGTCAAATATATCCCCAAATACTTGACCTTATTTGTAACTTGAATTTTCAATAGGTCTGCCAGTTCTTCTCTTTGTTTTAATAACATATTCTTCATCAAAATCTTTGTTTTATCTTTATTTATTTTCAAACCTGCCACCTCACCATATGTCTCTATCTTTTCCAATAGTTTTGGGGCTGTTTCTAAAGGGTCTTCCAAGATAAAAGCCAGATCATCCGCAAAGGCTTGCAATTTAAATTCTTCCTTTTTAATTTTCATTCCCTTTATACTTTTATCATCTCTAATATTTCTATTCAACACTGAACAGTGCCTTATTCAAGATGTACAGAAAATTGCTCCATGGGTTAGGCCAAGCTTGTGAGAGAAGGAGCCCCAGTTTGCTACTATGACTGTTCTCTGTGTATGGAAGGAACATAAGGCTAACAAATGGATTGCACCTATTTAAGCTGGGGCCGGTCATGGCTTAAAGACATTTGAGTGTCTGCTGGCAATTCGGGTGTTTGAATGGAATGGAGAAGAACAGACATGGAGAACGTGGCAGCGGCAGGTGGAGATGCGGGGCAACAGGAGTGAAGGAGGCGCCTCTCAAGAAACTGGCCTCTCCTAGTACTGATCCTAACGATAATGATAACGCCAACGATTGAGATTCCATCAACTTTGATTGCAAGTATCCCATCGAGGGGACTGGTTCACGACATGGGGCTGATGGCAGGCAATTTTGGATTCCCGTCTTCATGTGTCCCATCGACGGGACTGCTTCACGAGATGGGGCTGATCACAGGCAATGGGGATTTCCATCTTCATGTGTCCCATTGATGGGCTGGCCGTTGACCAGGCCGGGATGCCCCGAGGTTGAGGAACCTGGAGCCAAGGGGGAAGGAAAAGGGGCAGAGTAAATGGCGGCGCGCAGATGCTGTTGTGTTCTGGGGCTTCCCTTTTGCACTTCCTGATCTCGGGACAAGTAGAAAGAAGCTGCGGGCCCTTTTTAAAGTCAGGGTCGAGGACTTACGGCCCCTTTACGACCATTGGTCTCCACTCTCCGAATTGTCAGGGTGAGCAGCGAATTAGGGCTGAAGCCAAGGGGAGGGGGGGGATAAAAAAAACATCAAGAAACCCACAGTCAGAGGTTCAAAGGCCCCCGATTCCACTTGTAACCGCTATGTTTCTTTCAGTATTAACGCGGATGTCCGTTTGCAGAGTCTCTGCTGATAAAAGAGCAGCAACTCTTGGCCTTTGTGGCACAGCGGCCATGTGCTCTTCGGCCTCTAAGGGTGGGCGGGGGGGGGCGGGAGAGCTGCTGGCTTGCAAAGGAGCCATTTTCGTCGTCTCGTTTCCTCGTTTCTCATCGCTTTTCCTCATTTCTCGACCCTTTTCCTCATCTGTCCGCTCTTTTCTTCCTCTTACTCGCCGGCCCGGTCTTGGGTGCACCTGCCTCGCCGCTGCTGCTGGTGCCTGGGTGCGTCCGGCCAGGCTGCTCGTCGGCGGAGGAGCTATGCGAAACGAAGGGAGGCTCATTCGGGAGGGAACGTCGTGGAAATTTGGCAGAAATGGAGAGGAAGAGAGCCTGTGTATTTCTGTCAAATGGGAGGCAATATAAATTGGAGAAATACGTGAAATGAAGACATAAAGCAACTGGTTGGTGTAGAATAGGGAGAAAGCCATAGCTGTCGCTTTTGCTGTGCTTCAGTGGAAGGCCTCTCATTTTTGATGCGGGAGGCCCACGTTCCATTCCCAACCAATGCCAACTAGATCAACAGACTTCGTTTCACTGAAAACAAAAAGTTGATTGTACAAATAAATACATTAAAGGAAGCAGAAAGGAACGAACCGTAGTACAGGTAGTCCTCAATTTACAACACTTCATTCAGTGACTGAAGTGGCAACGTCACTTACAACCATTGCAGCATCCCCCTGGTCACATGAGTTACGGTTGGATGCTTGACAACTGACTCCCATTTATGATGGTTGCTGTCTCCGGGAGTCATGGGATCCCCTTTTGGGACCTTAAGGGAGAAACAGATTCACTTACAACCATGTTATTAATTTAACAACTGCAGTGATTCACTTAAGGAATGTGGCAAGGAAAGTCATAAAACGGGGCCAAACACACTTAGCACATTTTCCACTTAGCAACATAAATTCCGGGCTCAATTGTGGTCGTACATTGAGGACTAGCTGAACAGAACTGCATGAAGAGAATGGAGGCAAAATCTATGAGCAGCCAGAGCCTCAGTTACGCTGACCGGGAATCGGATCCAGGATTCCTGCTGGACAGGAGAGAATTCTAGGAAGACCTTGGACAGCTCCTTGGATGGGCTCAGGAGGCCATGTTGGGCCAGCTAGGAAGCTGGAGTACATACAATCTTCCTGCACTTACGGCCTAAGAGAGTCTCTCCCCCCGCGCTCTGGACATGCTCCCTGCCTGCCTGCCTGCCTACCTGCCTCCCACAAGACGAGGGGGCAAGGGGGCTGTGGAGGCGGGCATGTCCTGCAAAGAAAGAGACCCAGGAAGTTTTTTGCACTGCATGCAAAGGTTTGGGCAGCCTTGGTGCTTTGGGTGGTCGGTGTAAGGTGGGAACATCTCAGACCTCAGCAGGATGGCTGGACAATGCAGGGAGCCCTGCTCTGAGAGCTCCTTCCAGCCGTTTCTGTCCTGATTCCCTACAGTGGAGTCCTCAAACAGCCCAAGGTCTCAGGGCATCTCCTCCTCTCTCCCTTTCATCCCTCAAAGGAAAGAGCGGAGCTGTGAGCCTTTTAAAGAGGGCTTTTCTGCACTCTCCCCATGGCAAAGGCTAGGGCTGCAATGCAAGGCCCCAGGCTGGATATGTGCCATCAAGGCCTTGCTGGTTCTTCGTGATTACTTCTTCAAAGTCCCACTTTCCCTCCCTTCGGGATGCTGCTGATGCTCAGAGTTCAAACCATGAAGAGACCCCACACACCCACTTCACGGTCTGTTTCTGTTGCTCCCCTCTGGGAGGAGGTTTCTAAGTATCTATAGCAGAACTTCCAGATTCTATAACAGCTTTGCTCCCTATGCCATCCGCCTGGTAAACTTTCCAAGATTCGTGCTCACCTCTGGGAGGAGGTTTCCAAGGATTTCTAGCAGGACTACCTGATTCTGTAATGGCTTTGTTCCCTATCCTATGCCATCCATCTGCTAAACTCGCAGGATTCGTTTTTCTCACCATAAATATGTATAACTAGGCTGTTGTTTCTTGTAATCTTGTTTCTCTGTGTCATATAATATAGGTTGGTATATACATAATTTTGTATTTATTTGTTTGTTTATCTACTTATTTATCATCATGTTTATGTAGTGTAAAATTGGAAGTGGTGACCTTAAGAGCTTTATGAAACAAAAATTCATTTTTAATGTATGCCAACTAGTATACATTCAAAGTCACAACAAAGTTATTGTATTCCATTTTATTCTGTTCTGTACTACTCTATATTCTATACTAGCTCAATCTCTGTATTCACTACAGAACTATGTGGTCGGCCTTAGTTTTATGGGAGGAAAATAAGGGGAAAAAAATCTGCCTCTGCCTACCAGCATCCATCGGTATTCATCTGGCTAGCGTCCTGTCAGTGTGTGTGAGAGGGCTGTTTGGAAACTGAAACAGTATTTGTTGTGTGAGCAAGGAGACAGCAAGGAGACTGGGCGTGGCTTAGCTCAACTGTTTTGTACTAAAGCTGGTTGCTGCTGTGAAACTAGAACTGAAACTCCTCTCCTCTGCTTGCGTTTTGCATTTGGAACAGATTTTCAGGTGAAGAGAGGGAGTAGAACTCCTCAGCATCAGAGCACGTTAATAATAATATATGAAATACTAATGCTCTGATGGTCATTTTGAGAAATCCTTTCTTTTTTTTTCTTTTTTTTTTAAACAAGTTTTATTTTCAAGACAAACAATACATAAATACACATAAACACAACACATAAAAGCATAAAAAATCTCTTTTCTGAAAGTTGCTTAGTCCCAGGTTAAAACTCTTGGTACAGACACAAGTTCAGTTTCATATTCATTTTACATACCATTTCATATCTTATTAACATTTTCAATTTTCTATATAACTTCTCCTCTCCTTTAAATTTTCTCAATTTTTTTTCCTCCTCTCAATTCATATCCTAATATTTATTATTCTTTGTCTGTTCTATTCCAGCCAATCATTTATTTTTCTTCTTAAAAAAAGAAGAAATACTTCTCCTGTACACTATATGGAGTATGATGCCTTTATCTTTTTCCCTTATATTTATAGTACTTAATATAAAATACATAACATACATTGGGATTCTGTCTGGTACATTCTAAAATTATACTATATTATCAAAAATAATACAAATCTATTCATTAGTATTGATATTCATTCATATCTTAGCCGTTTAACTCATTACCTTTCAATTAAATCACATGCTTTTATGAGAGCCCTATTTTCCATAAATATCCCCCCCCCACATCACATATTATAGCTCAATATTTCGTTGAAATGTTCCTCCTTCTTCTACTTCAAATCTCATTTCACAAAAGATTTTGCTAGTATACCATGTTCTAATCATTAATTTTAACAATCATTTATATCTTAAACATTTTATCCATTTCAATTGAATATCATGCCTTTGTGGGAACACTTATGCTTTCCACGATTATTACCCCCCACATCACAATCTTGAATCATATTTCATTACAGTACTCTCTTTTTCTTAGCAAAAATTTCACTTATTTATATTAGATATTTTATCACATTTTAAACTACAAATTATTTCTAATTTTCTATAATTACTTCTAAATACAGATATAAAAATGCTATCTTATGTACCTTTCTAGAATCCCATTAACAATAAGATCTATCCATTATCTCTAAAAAACTTTTGCTTCTTAATATCTTGCTCCCCACCATTAGAGCTTCTCATCCCTTCCTTTCTCCCTTGCTTCTTCTTCTCCTTGTCCTCTTTAACCCCTTGTCTCTCCACCTCCCTTTTATTCTGCTTTCCCCCTTTCTGTTGTTTCTTAACATAATGTCCCTTTTTCACCCTATTCTTCTCTTTTTGGGCTGTTTTTTCAGATCTTAAAGACCTCTTTTCCTTTTTCTCTTCCTTTTTCCCGTCTCCAATTAAAGTCCTTTTTTCATCAAAGATGGCTTCTTCTTCTTCTTTGTCCCCCTCATCCTCATTCTGCTTTGCATAAATATAAACCGCCATTTCTAAGTATTATAAAATAGTGCCAAGTCCATCTTCCCCTCCTTGTTTTTCTCTTTCATATTTTTGATATATAAGTTCCAATCCATCCACAGATAATGCCATTGTGTAGAGAAAAAGTTTTTCCAAACAACCACCCAGATGATTTAATCAGAAATAATTTCCAAAGGTTCCAAAATCACCAAACAATCCAAACAGACTGTTTCTTTTAAATACCTTCTTCTTCTTCACTTTTTCTTTCTGAGGTTAAAGTAATCACAAATCCTTTTCAAATATATTTTTTGGAAGTTTTTAAACTCTTTGCAATTCTAGGCAATCTTCTCCTTATTTTCAAATTTTGCTCTGATTTTTTTTTTCACTCTCCCTTCCCACTCACAGCCAAAAAGATTTTTTCCCGCTGTCACTTTAGGAAGGAGAGTAAAACAAAGAAACAAAAACTTTCCCCTTTAGGGTATTCGCAGCTTGTGGCTCTCACAAAGAACAATATATCCTTAACAGCTTTCAAGGTTCCAAATCACTTTCTCCCGTCTTGTCCCAGTTAAAAGCACCTATCACTTTCTCCAGCTTTCTCCCTCCTGCACTTGCTTACCCGGCTGCAGCTTTCTTCGTGGCGGCCATTACTGACCGCCGTTCCTCCGCCTCGGGAAAAGGGAGTTTAGCCGGCTGGGGAGGGGTTTGTGGCACCCCCAAACCCCTTGCCGGATCCCCCCTATCTTCAGCTGCCTCTACGGGGCAGCTATATCCCCCAGATCCAAATGGATCGGGGGAACCTTGGCGGTGAACACAGCAGGGATCGCGCGGTCGCAAATCCCTGCCACCGCCGAAGGCTAGCAAACCGGAAACCCTCGAGAAATCCTTTCTTAGTGAGCACCTAGAAACCAAGAGGAACATACGTGCCAAATTTCAAGTTTGCAGGCCTTACGGTTCTGGAGATTTTGTGATGATGCATGAGTGGTATTTCGCTTTTATATATATATTTCATTTCATTTCATTCGATTTGATTCAATTCAATTCAATTCAATTCTATTCATAGAGTCCTGGGGACAACCATGGCTTGCACTGTTTTGATCCCTTTAGATAATGAATGAATGAATGAGTGAGTGAATGAATGAATGAATGAATGAATGAATTCTTGATTGGCCAGGTGTGATTAGACACACAAGGAATTTGTCTTTGGTGCATATGCTCTCAGTGTCCATAGAAAGATAAGATACATTCATCAAGAATCATTAGGTACAACGCTTAACGATAGTCATAGGGTACAAATAATCAACCCTTGCTAGGAAATATAAATCGTAAGCATACAAGCAACAAAGTTACAGCCATACAGTCCCAAGTGGGAGGGGATGGGTGATAAGGAGCGATGAGAAGGTTAATAGTAACAGTAATACAGACTTAGTAAATAGTTGGACAGTGTTGAGGGAATTATTTGTTTAGAAGCATGATAGCGTGCGAGGGAAAACTGTCCTTGTGTCTGGTTGTTCTGGTTTACCTTGTTTTTAGGGTAGGAGTTGAAACAGTTTTCTGTCCAGGATGTGAGGGGTCTGATTTCTCTTGTCCTTAAATGTTGATCATTCATGGGAAGTTATTGGCACTCTTCCCATACAGCTGACCAGGATCTCACTGGCTTTGCAGCTGCGTCCCCAGCCTCCCAGCTGCCCACCCCCTGGAAAATACAGGTGGTAGAAAGTGGTCACTGAAAGGCCAGTGGGAAAAGGACTTGTGTCCCTCTTCCCAGGTAAGGGATCTATAGGTTCCTGAGGCCTCCAGAGAGAGAGATCAATCAGAATAGGGCTAAAAGCTGACACCCCCCGTCAAAGTAGGAGGCCCTATTCCATTTCAGGCAAGTGGCAGTCTAGCCTCTTCTTAAAAACCACCCACAACTTCTGTCCGCAAAGATCTTCCACTGATTAATTGTCCTCAATGTTAGGAAGTTTCTCAATTCCAGATTGCTTCTCTCCTTGGTTAGTTTCCAACTGTTGTTTCTTGTCTTGCCTTCTTTGTATGGACGGACTGTGGAGTCAGCAACTTATTTGTTCATATTTATTGTATTTATTTATTATTTATTTTATTTGCTTGTCAAACATGTACAAGGTAACAAGTATAGGTATGAACATAAACATGAACAAAAGGAGTAAATACAGATAAATGGGTACAGTAAGACAGGGATTTTAGGCTCGCTGGTGCGCTTATGCATGCCGCCTTTAAGGACCACTTAGGAATGGGGTGAGGTCCACAGTAGACAGTTTGAGGTTGAAGTCGTGATCGATTGAGGCTGTAACAATGGAGTCATGTAGGGTGTTCCAGGCTTTGACCACTCTTTCAGTGAAGTTGTATTTTCTGCAATCGAGTTTGGAGCAGTTTACCTTGAGTTGTGAACTTATTGTTTGCCCTTGTATTATTGTGGTTAGAACTGAAGAAGTTGTTGACAGGCAAGACATTGTAGCAGACCATTTTGTGTATTATGCTTAGATCGGACTGCAAGCAGCGGAGTTCCAGATTGTCCAAGCCCAAAATTTCAAGTTTGGAGGCATACAGAATTCTACCGTGAGTGGAGGAGTGGAGTACACTTCTCTGAACGCCCTCAATTGTGTTAATGTCCGATATACAGTGTGGGTTCCAGGCAGATGAGCTGTATTCAAGAATTGGTCTGGGAAAGGTTTTGTATGTCCTAGTTAGCAATTCTATGTTACCAGAGAAGATGCTTCACAAAATAAGGTTAACTCTTAATATCTTTTTAGCAATGTTGTTACAGTGAGCTCTGGGGCTTAGATCGTTTGAGATAAGTATTTATTAATAATAGTGAAGGAGTAACTCCCAATAAAGTAATTGAATGAATACCTTAGAACAGAGTGGTATCTCTTGTATTTTCTCCCCACTGTTTCTTCCCCTTCCTTACATTTACTCTATAATTCCTACCACTCTCTCCACTTTTTCTTTCCACCCTTTGCCACTTTTGTGGCTTCCCTGTTCCTTTTGGTTTAAATAAAAGGGATACCTTTTAAAAACCAAATTCAAGGAGGGGAGAGACTTTATGTGATAAGTTAATGTTTAGTCACAGAGGAATCACATTAACTGGAGTTAACTGTAGAATATAGGACAATAACTTTAAATATTCTGCAGCAAATCACTAAGTCTAAAAATGTCTAGTTGAAGAGATATCCCTCTTCAGATCAGTAATAGCTTTTGCTAATCCAGCATTTGAATCCAGCTGTTAGTCATCTCCAGGGTAGTATAACAGGAAGAAATCATATAATATAATCACAACATACACAATATGTACTTGGTAGCATCCCTTATTAACATTCTGTAGGAGTGGGAAGATACAGATTTCCCCCCAAGCATTGGGCTAGGAATAAGGGTTGCGAGCTGTGAGCATATGTAGTCTGGTGCCTGGGGATAAGGGCATGATTTTAATTATATTTTATGGATTGTTGTGAATTGATATGAGTGATATATTAGCTTTGCAAATAGGTAATCTCTAATTAGCAATACAATGATTCCAGAAAAAAAGCTTCCCAAAATTAAGTTTACAACTCTTAATACTTTTTTTTTTTTTTTAGCAACGCTGTTACAGTGGAGCATAAATAGTCGAAGATAAGTACACCTAGTTCCTTAACAAGGTGAGGGTCATCTGCTAGATCAATGCCACCTAGCTTGACATTTACCAATTACATTTACCAATATGTAACATAGAGCATTTATTAATCGAAATTTGAAGTTGCTAAATAGGTGACCATTCAGTAACATAGTCGTGTTCACTTTGCACAACAACAGAATTATCTGTAGAATAGAATAATTTTATGTCATCGGCAAAGAGAACACAATTGCTTTTAAGTTGATCACATAAATCATTGATATAGAGCAAAACAAGATGATGAAATTTCTTACATTGCAGTGAGAACACCTTCTACCACCTTCTGCCCAGTTAGGTAATTCACCTAACAATTGGGTTGGAAAATATATAAACCAGGATAGAAATTTTAATACTGTCTCTTTAAGGGAATGCTAAAATGGTAATTGGGTGTGGTTCCTTAAACGGCCATAAGACGAAGCTAGAAACTTGGGTTGTTCTGTCCTGTTGTTGAGAGTGTTGCCGTTCCTTCATTTCCCTATTGACTGTTGCTGATCGTTGTTATTCTTGGATTGGATGTGAGTCTTGATGAATGTATACATTTACTACATAGACGTCTAGGGCACATTAATTTCAAAATGTTGAAACAAACTGTTGAATTGTCGGAGGGTGTAAAATTAAAACCCTGTAGCAAGTTAATTTAAACTGTAATGCTTATAGTCAGGAGAAAAGCAAGGTTACTCCAGCAAAAAGACTGAATGGGTTTAAGACCAAAGAACCTTTAGAAGTTGTGTTTGCTGACATAATTGGTCCTAAGAAACCTAGTTTGGGAGGTGCCCACTATGTTTTGAGTATACTGGATCATTACTCACGGTACGTTTTCTGCTATCTTATGAAAAACAAAACAGAAACATTCCAACATTTCTTTAACTGGCTAAGATTTGCTAAGAGAAAAATGAGGAGTAAACTAATTACTTTAGTTACTGATAACGGGACTGAGTTTATTAACAAGAGATTCCAAACTATGTTAAAATTGGCTGGTGTCGAGCATAAACGTTCTGCACTTTACAGACCACAACATAGCTCGTTTGTAGAACGAAAAGGGCAAATGTTACAAGCTATGGCTCGCACTATGTTATCTGATTCAGGTTTGCCTCAAACACTGTGGGGTGAGGCCATAACGTGTAGCAACCATGTGTTAAACAATGTGGTGAACACAACAACTGGTGAATTGCCCTTCACTCGTTGGCATGGCAGAAAACCAAATTTAAGTTATCTGCATACATTTGGAGCTCCAGCATGGGTGCATATTCCCTCACAAGTAAGACTGAAAGGACAACTAACAAAATAATTAGAAAGTTATTTTTCGTAGGTTATGAAGCCAACCATACATCGTTTAGATTCTGGGATCCAGGCACAGCTCATGTTTATTGTAGCACTAGTGCAAAATTTCTTGAGCACGTTGGGTGGAATAAACTGGAACAGGTATTCAGCAATGATGTCATTATTGACACCCAAGTAGTCCCTAAAGATGAAATAATTAAACCATCAATAGCCATAAAAGAGGAAGAACAGGCACAGGAGGAGGTAGAAGAACAGGCATAGGAGGAAGTAGGAGAACAGGCACAGGAGGAGGTAGAAGAACAGGAGCAGGTGGAACAGGAGAGTTCACTAGTAAGCCCTGTATTACCCAGACGTTCAACCCGAGTAACATGACCACCTGATAGATATCAGGCTAGTGTTGTATGCCAAGTGAATACAGTTCCTAGTAACTATAATGAACTGAAACTGTATCCTGCTAAGGATCAGGCTGCTTGGCAGGAAGCAATGGATAAGGAACTGGAATCATTAAAAAAGTTGGAGGTATAGGAAAATGTTAAGTTACCATCTGGTAAATATGCCATAGGATGTAAGTGGATTTATAAACTGAAGACAGGTGGGACTGTTACCCATAAAGCCAGGTTAGTAGCACAAGGGTTCAATCAGACAGCAAATGACTATGATGAGGTGTTTGTGCCGAGTCTGAAGGTGACTACATTAAGGGCAGCATTAGTGTAGGCAGCTAAGGAGAAATACATTATAAATCATTTAGATGTAGAGACAGCATGTCTGCATGCACCATTGCAACACACTATATATTTAAAGAAACCTTTAGGTATAAAAAATGCTAATACAATTGATTTCTGGAGATTGAAAAAGAGTCTTTATGGTTTGAAGCAATCAGGATATGAGTGTAACCAATGTATAGTTAAGGAATTAACTACGATAGGTTTTGTAGCTGGCATGGTTGATCCATGTTTGTTTAAAAAGGAAAGTAATGGTGTAGTGTCATTGTTGCTCTTGTTTACTGATGACATAGCATTAATCACCAAAACTGAACAAGAAGCTACTAAAATAATATCACTGTTAGAGAAGAAATTTAAGATAAAACAGTTAGGAGAAATTAAACAATATTTTGGTTTAAAGATAGATAAATCTAGGGGAGGATACAAAATCTTACAGGCAGATAAAATTAACCAATTACTAAAAAGTTTTAAAATGGAACTTTGTAAACCGGCTAAAACACCGATGAGCCAGGAGTTTAGCCATAGTGATGTTCAAAGTCCTGTTTTTGATAAGAACATTTGTGGCTATTCTGCCTTAGCTATTTTGCCATAGAACAAATCTTGCCCAGCACGTACACCACTCAGGGCAAATTCCACTGAACTGACAGGATTAACTACAAAAGTCTGTGTCAGCTAGAAACTGTGTATTTGGTATTAGGACATGTCTACCTGAAAACTATCAGTCATGTAGTCTGCTCTTTGTGTCACGTACCTTGGTTTTAATGATTAACCCTATAACTTCTTTGTTTCCTGCAATCACCCCGCACCCCCATCTTGAAAACAGCACAATAAAAGAGGACAGCGCAAAGCAATCGGGGCCGGGACCATTCCATCTGCCCCAGGCGTGATGTGTTTCCTCACCTAAAGAAACTGTTTGTTTTGTGTCTTTTTCTTTGTGCCTTGGCACTCACCCTTGCGAGGGTCCCGCTAAATTATTTCTTGAAGGGAATTCAGCAACAGACTGGAGAATCGAATCAACGGACCGGTCGCTCGACGCGGCAACTGGGGGCTCGTCCGGGATTCTTCGATTCTCTAGTTTCACGGTGTGACTTCTGTCTAGGGGTGCATCGCCTTCACTCCCATTTCTACGCACCTGGCAAAGGCTCCGTACGAACGTAAGTAATGGGCTCCTCACTTTCCAAGGTTTCGTCAGGACATAGGGACGAACTTTACGATTTGGTGAAGAAGGCTAATTCCTTTCAAAAGATCAATGGTACCACTGTGTACCCTATTTCTAAGAAATCTTTAAATAAATTTATAATTTATGACTGGAAAATGCTTTTCTCTATGCTTATGACTCCGGCGCAATATGTTGTGTGGCAATCTGAATATGAAAAAGGTGTTGAGGCTGAAAATCGTAGGGGTTTGCCTGCTGGAGTAACTGTAGATCATTTAATGGGAAAAGGTCAATCCTCTACTCTAGCACAACAACAAAATTCCCCCGTCGCAGTTTTGCCATTATTCATATGTGTGCTATGAATGCCTTAAAGCGAGTGGATGATTCAGATTCGCAGTCCACCCAAGCATTTTTGAAAATTATGCAAAATCCTGATGAGCCATATGCTTCATTCATCAGTCGCCTTCAGACAGCCCTAGATCGACAGATAGATAATTCTACTGCCAAACAAGAGTTACTTATAAAATTGGCTTTTTCCAACGCAAATCATGACTGTCAAAAAATTCTACAGCCAATCGCTAATAAGCCAGACGTGACATTGGCTGAGTTTTTACAACTCTGTAGAATTGTAGGAACAACCACTCATAAAATGAATGCGCTTGCTACTGCTATCACTGCTTCATTACCGGATCCTAATTCTGCCTCTACTTCTCCTCCCAATGCTCTCGCTGTAACACGCAACGACAATTGTTTTAACTGTGGCAAGCCCGGACATTTTAAAAATCAATGTCGTATGCCAGGGGGTGGGGCCGCTCTTCGTGGCCAAACCAGAGGTCCACCTCCCTCATCTAAGCCACAAACCATCTGTCCTCGCTGCCGGAAAGGCTATCATTGGGCTTCACAATGTCGTTCTAATCCTCCTCTCGCTCAGCCTTCGGAAACTAATTGAGGGGTCTTCAGCTAACCCCGCCACAAAGGCTGAATTACCTGCCACGACATTTCCTGTTGTGCTGTTAGAGGATCTTGTGTATGATGATCCTGGCGCTGTTTTCACTCTTCCTTTAACTACAACGCTTTTCAAACCTCTGCCTCCTTCCACACCTGTCTTACTTATTCCCAATTCTTCCCTTACCATAGAGGGTGTGGTTGCTGCTCCTTACTTATATGATTCTTCTGCTCTTAATAATCTTGCCTTGGCTGCAATAGGGGATCGTTGTTTTTCTTTAAAAAAGGGGACAGTAGTGGCTACGCTTATAATTTTGCCTCTTTTTGAACCCCTCTCCTTGTTTGCATTACAGCAGCCTGTCCAAGCTTCAAAACCCACTCTTTCTGCCACACTCAATGGTCGCATTTTTGATGGTCTGATTGACACCGGTGCAGACGTTTCTGTTATTCGTTCCTCTGAATGGCCCTCTTCTTGGTCTCTCACAGAAGCTTCTTCAGTGCAGGGCGTAGGTGGGGCCCAAGCTGCTAAGGTCAGCTCTCATTGGCTCTCCGCTTCTATTAAGCATTCTACCTTAACTGCTTATCTTAAACCCTATATCCTTCCTCTACATTGTAACCTCTGGGGACGTGATTTACTCTCTCAATTTCAGGCTTATATTCAGCTACCATAGTTTTTCTATCTAAATGTCTATTTCTCCTTTATCCCTTACTCTTAAAACCTCTCTTCCTGTTTGGGTGGATCAATGGCCTCTCACCAAAGAAAAATTGGAGGCTTTACATCTTCTTGTCCATCAACAGTTAACAGAGGGACATATTGAATCATCCACCAGTCCTTACAACACCCCTGTCTTTGTCATTAAAAAGAAATCTGGCAAATGGCGTCTCCTTCAAGATCTTAGGGCCATTAATTACATTCTTCAGCCCATGGGACCCCTGCAGTGTGGCCTGCCCAATCCTAATTTGATCCCAGCTGGATTTGATCTCATAATAATAGATTTAAAGGACTGTTTCTTTTCCATACCTCTGGCACAAAAAGATAGGATCATCTTTGCCTTTACAGTACCAGAGCTTAACAACTCTAAACCCACCTCTCGGTATCAATGGAAAGTTCTTCCACAAGGTATGCTAAATTCACCAACTATGTGTCAATTTTTTGTCAATGAGGCTCTGCGGCCTTATCGATCTCAATTTCCTAGTTTTCTTGTATATCATTACATGGATGATATCTTAATCGCTGCCGATGGGCCAAAGGGACGGTCCAAAAAACCTTCCCGATCCTCTTGACCATATTAGCAAAAGCAGGGTTACATATAGCACCTGAAAAAATCCAGTCTCACTACCCGATGCAATATTTAGGCCACAAGGTTTTAGCTTCCACAGCATCTCCACATATCCCTTCACTCACACTTCCCCAGCCAACCACGCTGGTACAATTACAGCAGTGCTTGGGGGTTATTAACTGGGCTCGACCATATCTTGCTCTAACCACACATATGCTATCACCACTCTTTCAAGCACTAGTAGGATTGAAAAATCCAGCAGATAAGGTCTATCTTTCAGATCAACACCTAGAGGCTTTACAACAAGTAAACACAGCCCTAGCCACCCGATGGGTAAACCGTGCACTCACAGACACACCACCTTCTCTTGCTATCCTTTCCACTCATCAACTACTTACTGCAATAATTGTCCAAATATCAGATGCAAGAAATCTTCATATCTTGGAATGGCTACACCTACCACACACTCCAAAAACATCTATTTTTACTAGAGCAGCGCAAGTGGCCTCTCTTATAGAAAAAGGGCGTAAGAGAACCAAAGCCCTGATGGGAATGGATATTTTTACATTGTATATTCCTTTTAAGATCACTCAATGGGAACCTCTTTTTCAGACTTCCACAACCCTGCAGGACGCGTTGGAAGATTGGTGTGGCCAAGTGTCGTGCCACCTTCCCTCTGATTCACGACTGCAGGTGTTGCGGACAGTTCCTTTTGTTTTACAATCACCTTTTGTCCAACAGCCATTGAAGGAAGGCTTCACTGTATTTACTGATGGTTCAAAAAATATTGGAGCATGTACATGGTACGAAAATGCTCAATGGCATAAACGTTTAACTACTTCACAAACATCAGCACAACAAGCTGAATTAGCTGCCTTCCTATTGGCGTTGTCTCTTTTTCACAACAACCTTTAAATGTAATATCTGATAGCATGTATGTTACCCAGATGGTTGCTCATATTTTCGATGCATATATCTCCCCTGTTACCCCTCCCTCTCTCATAACACTTTTTTTGCAGCTTCAGACCCTGTTGAAAAACGAGGGAAACCCTTATTTGTAGCCCATATCAGAAGTCATCAGCAATTACCTGGATTCCTAGCAGAAGGCAATCATATGGCAGACGAGGCTTGTAAAATTATGGCCTCCTCTCCCTTCTCCAACAACCTTCACCTGGGGAGAGTCATGATTATTTTCATCAAAACAGGAAAGCCCTAGTGCGACAATTTGGAATTACATATCAAGAAGCCACGGCAATAATTCAACAATGTCCAACATGTAGCTTGCAGGCCAAAGGTATCCCTGAAGGCGTTAATCCCAGGGGTACTCAAGCCTGTGATACGTGGCAAATGGATATCACTCATTATCCTCCCTTTGCTCCCTGAAATACATTCATGTATCAGTAGATACTTATTCAGAGTTTATTATAGCAACATTGCAAAGAGGAGAGGCTACAAAAAATGTTATTAATCACTGTATTCGAACATTCGTAACGCGTTGGGATGTCCAAAAATTCTCAAAACAGATAATGGTCCTGCTTATGTCAGCTCTCCCTTTGCTGAGTTTTGTCATAAATGGGCCATCACCCATAAGTTCGGTTTACCCTTCAACAGCCAAGGTCAAGCGATTGTGGAGAGATCGCACCAAACTTTGAAACAGGCCCTTGATCGACACTTGGGGAAAAAAGGCTCAGGCCCCCCGAACCTCCCAACGTTGCAAAATATCTTAAATGTTTGTCTTTACACTCTTAACTTTCTCAATCTTACTGGCTCTCCTCCTGCCACAGCGGCTTCTCGCCACTTCACCAAGCCAGTAGTTCCCTCTTCCCGTCCTCTTGTTTATTTCAGACAGCTTCCAGATCCTGCGTGGAAAGGTCCTGCACAGCTCATCACCTGGGGAAAGGGTTACGCTGCTGTCCAACTTCCTGATCGAGTGCTTTGGGTTCCTGCTCGCTGTGTCAGACCTTACCATGGCAAACCTGACTCTGACCCTAATCTTTCTTCTGATATCGATACTTCCTGTCTTTTCTCAATTTAGGGCATCTCCTGATGCTATTTTTGCTTTCCTTGCTGACACTGTTACCTTTGTTTTAAAGATAATCTCCTTCCTGCATGTAATTATGTTTTCCAACACAACGGTCATTTCCTTCCTCCTACTTCTGACATAACTGTTCACTATTACTATTCTCCTTGTTTAATCTTTTTAACTATACATGTCACTCCGCTTACTGTAGGTTCCTATTCTTGCTTGGGGTTTTTCCACAATCACACCTATTTCAATCACACTGTTCTATTGCTTTCCACTCCTTCAGTGGCATCTCCTCCACTATCCTCCGTTTTCCTTACATTGCCCTCTCTAGCTAATTCTGAGCCATCTTTTCCTGGGGACAAAATACGATGGCATCTTCGTTGCTGCTTTCCACCTTGTGATGTCACCACCTGCATATGGCATCATCCATCTTCCTGGGTTCCTGATCGCTACAAACCACCTGTCGCGCCGAAGACGCCACCTCATCTATGACGACACTCCATCGCAAGACTACGGCTCTCATTCGAGCTCGCCATCTTCGGTATCCTGCCATCATCGGTGACAGCTCCATCTCTAACGCCATGGAATGTTTGCAACGCTCTCCAATTAAGAAGAAGGGCACCCTTTGGCGCTGGTTCGTAATGACACACTGCTTGCAGAGGACACTCACTATTCTATTACTTCTTATTTTCATGCCACCACATTAGTCCTATGGAAAGTTCAACCCAGTGACTTTGGACAATACCAATGTGAAATTACAAAAAATGGTCCAAGGGGTTCGCCACTTCCTCTCGATTGACTCTTACCTTGTTCCAGCAGCCTGCGCCTCATGCTATTCCACGATTTGGCTATCATTCGCACTCCTCGAAGCATACAACCATCTTCTACAAATGAACATCAACCTCAAACTTATACCTGGACTATCCTTGACTTTCAAGGAAAAATTTTAAATACCACCACTAACTATACTCGATGGCCATGGTTTCCTCCGCTTTTCATGGATTTTGCTGAAATGGAAACAGGAGTCGAAAAAATTCGCAGACAAAAATTGCAAGCTGATACATGGGACAAGCAAGGCTCCTGCTCTCCAGCACCTGCTGACAACTATAGACTATATTTTTGCCCTGCCCACAGTACTGGCACTTCTCGTTCCGCCTGCGGTGGGGTAGTTGACAGATATTGTAAAAATGGAGTTGTGTATCCACAGGTCATATCTGGTGGGAAGCACCTACTAAAATGACTATATCCATATTACCCGTGCCCAAGCACAGCCTCCCTGCTCTCCATGGCCTTGTTGCCGGACAGAGAATGAATCCACTCATAATCACTTTTACTGCACAAGGAAAGACACTTGCAAAAAAACAATGGATGGTTGGGTTTACTTGGGGAGGGCGTCAGTGGGATGGTCAAGGAGATGAAGGGAATGTTTTTACAATTCGCTCTCGATATCCATGTCCACTTACGATGTTGGTCCCAATCCCAATTTGAAATCAATCTTTCTACAAAAACCCAATATCCAGGTGAATCCATTAGTACAGTTGGTCAATTCTTCTTTCACATTGCTAGCAACTACACTTAATGATTCATCCAAAACTGATCAATGTTGGCTTTGCTTATCTGATTTGCCACCATTCTACGATGCAGTAGCTTCCAATGAACCCATTAGTAACTCCACCAGTGACACACAATGCCGATGGAACACTTCCTCCATCACTATCACTGATATAGTCGGTCGGGGATGTTGCCTAGGACACATCCCTGCCAATTACTCCCAATATTGTCAGAATGTTTCATCTGGATATCACTGTAATGTATATCTACCAAAAGAAAGATCAAACCTTAACATTGGAGGCTACGGTCCCCTGTACACCACCTCCAATGGCAATATCACGGCTCGCCTCAAGGGCCAATTCTTTATCCCAGGTAATAATTCTGTATGGGCCTGCTCCACAGGAGCCACCGCTTGTGCCCATGGTGATGTTCTTATTGCTCAGGGATCCTTTTGCATTCAGGTAAAATTGCTCCCAAAGATCACTTTTTATCCAGGGCCGGAACTTGTTAACAAACTTGAACCTCCACAAATTCCCCTTCGTCAGAAACGAGAAGTCATAACAGCTGTAACACTATTCTGTATTGCTGGGTCTTGGAGCCGCTGGTGCAGCCACTGGAGTAGCGGCTCTAGCTGTTGGTCATCAACAATTAGCAACCCTCAGTTTACAGATAGATGAAGATATCAAAACGCATAGAGACTTCAATTTCTGCTCTCCAAACTTTCTCTCATCTCTAGCTGAAGTGACCCTTCAGAACAGAAGAGGTCTAGATTTGTTATTTCTAAACAAAGGGGGACTATGTGTAGCAATAAAGGAAGAATGTTGTTTTTATGCTGATCATTCAGGAATTGTCAAAGATTCCATGGCTGAATTACGTAAGCGATTGAAGGATAGAGAGAATGAAGCGACAACAAGGTCAGCCATGGTATCAAGGCATGTTTAATTTTTTCTCCCTGGTTAACCACCCTATTGTCTGCCCTAATAGGTCCTCTTGTGCTATTGCTTCTTGCCTGTACTATTGGCCCATGTGTACTAGGGCGCTTACTTACCTTTTTGAAAAATCGTTTGAATACCCTTGATAATGAAGTTAACAATACTCAAAAATCGGGTTAGCTTTCTCACATCTATCATTGCATCGAAAAAGATCTTGCCAAAAAACCTTTGCTGGAATGGTCCTCTGACCTAGAGTCAGAGGAGGAAGTAGACACTACTAACTCCTTTTCTCCCAAAGAAATTTTGTTAACTCTGCCCAGCCACGACTGGGGATGAGGACTTTTCCTCGTATGAGTTGGTTCTGCAAGGCATCAACAAACCGAAGGGTTTGTTGCCACCTTATGGGACTACTCGAGAGGAGAAAGGACTCTACCTAGAATCATGAGCACAAAAATAAAGAAAAGGAGGAATTGTGGCTATTCTGCCTTAGCTATTTTGCCATAGAACAAATCTTGCCCAGCACGTACACCACTCAGGGCAAAATTCCACTGAACTGACAGGATTAACTACAAAAGTCTGTGTCAGCTAGAAACTGTGTATTTGGTATTAGGACATGTCTACCTGAAAACTATCAGTCATGTAGTCTGCTCTTTGTGTCCACGTGCCTTGGTTTTAATGATTAACCCTATAACTTCTTTGTTTCCTGCAATCACCCCGCACCCCCGTCTTGAAAACAGCACAATAAAAGAGGACAGCGCAAAGCAATCGGGGCGGGACCATTCCATCTGCCCCAGGCGCGATGTGTTTCCTCACCTAAAGAAACTGTTTGTTTTGTGTCTTTTTCTTTGTGCCTTGGCACTCACCCTTGCGAGGTCCCGCTCAAATTATTTCTTGAAGGGAATTCAGCAACAGACTGGAGAATCGAATCAACGGACCGGTCGCTCGACGCGGCAAACATTTATCAGTCCTTGATTGGTAGTTTATCTTATCTCAGTAATTGGTCAAGGCCAGATATAGCATACAGTGTTAACCAATTAGTGATGTTTAATGCTGAGCCAGCTGAAAGGCACTGGCAAGCTGCTAAACATGTGTTAAGATATCTGAAACAAACAATGCATTATGCATTGTATTTGGAGCCTAAGGATGAACTAAGTCTAACTGCATATGCCGATGCAAGTTTTGCTACAGATGTAAATACACGTAAATCTACATCGGGTACTGTAGTATTATTGGGAAAGGTGTTGATTGGATGGAGGTCTATTCAACAGAAACATCTAAATTTATCAACAATGGAGGCTGAATTCTCATGTTTGTCTTTATTATGTACAGATTTAGTTTTTTATAAACAACTATTAATTGCTATGGGAATTGATGTAACAGATACTATTGTTGTTTATGAAGACAACCAATCAATAATACAGATGGCTTCCAATCTTGCTGTTAAGACAAGATCAAAACACACAGATCTAATATATTTAAATGTAAGACAATGTGTGCAACATGGATTAAGCTG